>NW_004797314.1:1086707-1089368 GCF_000002075.1 Aplysia californica | reverse complement strand
ATTTGACTCGTGTTAATCAGAGGACATTTCCCTGGATAGCATACTTCAGCCTCTACGGGTTAGAAGTAAAAGGAAAAAATAAGAAAAAAGGTTAGTCCTTTTTCAAAATTTTTTCAAATTACCTTTGCGCTATCGTTACACACCTCACTAAAAAAAAAATTTTTTTTTCATTGTCATTTATATTTTCTCTTCATTTAAAATCAAGTCAAATCATGGCAGGTTTGAGGGGGGGGGGGGGGGGGTAAATAGAAAGTGGAACCAGGGAAGTGGGGGGGGGGGGAATAGAAAGTGGAACCTGGGTAATATAATTACGTTTTTTGCACTTTCCACACACCATATAAACAGAGAAAAGAGTTCCAAACAAATGTTAAATTATTATTAACCAATGTATCTAATCTATTCTATTTGTAAACTCGTCAAGCTGTAGCACTGCAGTGTCCTGAACTGGCATTGTGCTTCTCAAAGTTAGTAAAACTTCGTTCTTAGCCTAGATATATCTAAATCATTTTAGTCGAAAGCTAACCAGTAGGATTCTTGTTCCAGTCTGTACCACAACCCCTCTTCACTCCCTTTTGGATTTAATCATTTTCCGGTCAGCTAATTATGATTATTATAAAAAAAACAAAGAAAGAAAGATATAAAAGAAGTTTTTTTACCATCTAGCATAAGGCTTTTGTCAGAATGAGCATAGATGTCTGTTGCTCTTAGAGTATGTATCTGTATATAACTCCAAAGGTCTAGTATTTAAATGTGGTTGAATGATGCATTTGATGTAAATGTACATTTTGTCAGTTTTACTTCTCCTTTCATATTGAATTTTAATGAGAGTAATATATATGATTAACATTTTTTAAAATGTATACCTGCATGTGTTTTTACGGTCCTGTACAGCCAAGGAAAATTTCCCTCTGGGATAATAAAGTACTATCTTATCTTATCTTATCTTATCTTATCTTATCTTATCTTATCTTATCTTATCTTATCTATTTTATCTTATAATTTAACTGTTCAACATGAGGTATTGGCTAACCAACATTCTCCTTTGCCACATTGTTCTCCGGTTCCGTATTCTCTTAGTTTTTTAAAAAGTTTTAGTAAGAGTTTTACGGCTCTTGCAACACAACACGGCCATGTAAGTGCCGAAGATTAGAGGTGTTACAAGAGAGTAACAAACACACAAAAAAGAGGAGAGATCAGGACAATAGATGGGAAAGAAGGAGCAAACCACACCAGAGCACCCGCCAACCACCCACCCATATTCTCCGTGTTGTCTTTTTTCATACATGTATAGTTCTTGTGTCTTTCTTATAGGTCTTCGATTGTTTGTTTAACTGATATATTATTTTATTTACATCGATGATGCTGCTATTGGTGTGTGTGTGTGTGGTGTTACAGTTCCGTTCCCCTAAGACGTGAGTTTGAATTTAGAGTGAGGAAGTTGTTTAGTTCATAGATACACCTGTTAAAATTTTCATGCCGATGATATTTTGAAAACCCTTCTTTGGTTGCCAGTGAGAGAGCGTATTGAATTAAACATTTTGTTGATGGTTTATAGATCGTTACATCAGTGCTCACCAAATTATCTTTCAAAATTTATGGAAATGTGCGCACCATCTCGTAATTTAAGATCTTCAAATCATGGATTCTGGCGCTTTATAAATTCATTTATTATTATTATTATTATTATTATTATTATTATTATTATTATTATTATTATTATTATTATTATTATTATTATCATTATCATTATTATTATTATTATTATTATTATTATTATTATTATTATTATTATTATTATTATTATTATTGTTATTAAACCGAAGACTGCTAGCTCAACACGTAAGAGACTTTATGATTCCCATTGATTTCGATTCGGACTGAGACCATCTGTTTGTTTCTTGGTAGAACTGAGTTATAAGGCTGCTCTAGAAGAAAGTTCAAAAGTCTTATTGATTGCTTAAATGTAAGGCAGCGTGGTGGAATCAGGCTCTCGTCAAAATAATCAAAGTGAAGAAACTTGCATTTTTTTTACGCAAGTTTGTGAATTTTTATCAAATTTTCGTTTTTTGGCTAAACACCTTTCTCGCCCATTAAAGAACTCATTCCTGTGTGGATTTTTCTGAAAACCGTTGATTAAAGGCACAAAAAATGTAAATTTTCAGTTATCACGGACTTTTAAGCTAAGGAAATAACTACTCTTTGGCGGCCACTTTCTCACTAATTTTACCTCTGAAAACATATGACCCCCACCTCCTTCTTTCGCAAATATCTCGACTTGTATTCAAGATAAATGGATATTTTTTCCCATCCAAATAAAGACAAGTGAACAAGCTTTAAGATGATACCAATAACTCTACATGCCCAAAAATTGACGAGAGCCTGATTCCACCACGCTGCCTTACAAATATTGTTTCCTCCAATGGCTCCGTGTTTCGTCCAGATCGGTGATCACTCCCAACGTCTCTGGTAGAGTGGTCTACTATCTGGGACAAAGACCCAGGCTCACACAGCAGAAATCTGAATTCTGTATCCTAATGCCATAACGGCATCTGCAATGCGTCTTTCTAAAGACTTTATTCTTATGTTGTAAGCGCACGTCAAACATATACGGTAGATCTACCCAAGATTTTGCTGGATACAGTAACACACTAATACCCCCCC
>NW_004797314.1:1084997-1086491 GCF_000002075.1 Aplysia californica | reverse complement strand
CACACACACACACAATCACACACAGAGAAAGAAAGAAAATAAAAAAGAAAGAAAGAACGAAAATAAAAAAAGAAAGAAAGAAAGTCAAATGCAAACTCACACACGGAAACGTAATTCAAACTCAACCACACTACATTCCTGAAGCAATGCAGTTCTCGTGACGAACAGAATGAATAAAAGACTGAACGGGAAATTGGTTCACCGCCTCAGAGAATATTATGACGCAGTAGCACGAGCGTTCACTTCACAGGCTCGCATACCTTAGCTGTGGTGAGTGGTGAGCAACCGTCAGGTTTCAGGTTCTGTTGACTGCGATAGGGCTCAAACACAGTGGAATCGACTTTCTGTTCGGCTTTGGGTACTTTTGCCGAATGATGTCTTTTTCAGCTGGGGGTTTTTTGGTGTTTGTTTTGTTTTTGTTTTGTTTTTGTAAGTGCTTTACGGCGTTCGCAACTGCATAAGGTCATTATATTATGAGCTCGTGGGACTCATTAAATATTTTCAGTTGGTAGGAAATTTTATAATCTTGCCAGGGTGACGGCCGAAGCCTTGTCTTATTGATTTTGGAACGTTAAGGGATCTTTAATGTGCGCAACTTGCACACGGCTCCTCCGAGATTTTTTGCCCTTGTCTGAGAAGGCTAGGTGTAGATCTTTCCTGGCATAAGATCAGGGGCGGGACAGAAAGACAGCAGTAAGAAGGAGCCAAGGAGTAGCATTAGAAAGGCTGCAGAAAGAGCCAGGAGTCCAGAGGAGGGGGCAAAGGAGTTAAGGGGGTGGGGGCAGAAAGTGGAGGCGAAAGCAGATGACAGAAAATTGCTAGAGAGCAGGATGGGAGGTGAAAGGAGACAATTTTAGAACAGAACAATTTCCGTGGCAGTCCAGATTCGAACCCGGGACCTATTGAATGAGAGGCGAACACCTTAACCTCTAGGCCACGAGAGCCCTCTTTTCAGCTGTCATAGGGCCGGCGATGCGTAGAAAGTACTCTATGGTCCTAGGCTTCTTGCTTTGCAGAGTACAGGTATACGGGCCGTTTTGTCTCGTTTCGGTTCTTGTTAACCCCCCCCCCCCACAAAACAACAACAAACAAAACAAAAACAAAATAAAACCCAACAAAAACTTTCCGTATCAGGCTGTCGAAACGAGAGGCCGAAAGACGAACCGAAAACCAATTCCACTGTGGGAGGACACTGACTTGTGGCACAATCCAATCTGCATGATTAGAACAAGATGGGAGATCGGAGGGCTCGGTGCAAAAATACATCGAGCGGAAACCTAATGTTGTTGTTGCTGTTGTTGTTGTTGTTGTTATTGTTGTTGATGTTGTTGTTGTTGTTGTTGTTGTTGTTGAAGTTGTTGTTGTTGTTGTTGTTGTTGTTGTTGTTGTTGTTGTTGTTGTTGTTCTTCTTCTTCTTCTTCTGCTTCTTCTTCTTCTTCTTCTTCTTCTTCTTCTTCTTCTTCTTCTTGCCTCCCTTTTCCTGTCACTGCTTTC
>NW_004797314.1:1073833-1078833 GCF_000002075.1 Aplysia californica | reverse complement strand
TGTATTACCTTTTGTTTCTTGGTCATGTCAAATATACTGGCACAGTGTTAAGCACAAACTGGTACCCCTCGATTTCAAAATTTCACGACAGCAGCGGACATTGTAACCCCTTGCAATGATGCAAGCTTGGCATGTTCTGCGCATTGATCGAGTCATTTTTTGTTGTTGTTTCTTATTTTAATTAATTGCTGTGGCTGGCCATTCCACTCTTGAATCAAAGCTTGTCCCAGTCGTTGAACATTGTTAACGTCGTTTTGGGAGCTCCCTTTTGGGCACAGTCAGTTCAAGCGCAATTATTGAAAAGATGGCAAACGTTGGTAATTATAAGGCCTCCTTGCTCGATGTTCGAATGTGATTTAAGGCCGTTATATCCTTCTATCGCTGATAACTCTTCCAGTGTTTGTATGAAATTAACCTGCAGAGCTGGTTGTTGTGAGAAAAAGACCTAAAAGATGCCAGAGCAGTATCTGTCTGTCTTCTTAGGCGGAATTGACCTGTGGTCTGTCTGGTCTGGGTCTGTCAGGAGTAACTCCAGTGACTTGGAACCAATCTTTCAGGATATTAATGGTAGGATGGGAGCAATGAAGCACCCGCGCCATTTTACAGGGCCGATAGTACAGCTGGGAGTATTCAATTTGCCCAACAGCGCTCCTGAGGGCTTAATCTTGGCATCTTGTACAGCAATTTAAGTCAACAAAAACCAGCTGGAATGTCTGTAACTTGTTTTTTCGGTTCTAAAATCGCTAATGTGTTGTTCTAAATACAATTTAGACGGTTTCATAATTTTGGCGGGAACTTATGTCACAAAACATGTTAATTTACATGTGAGTCACGTGACCTCGTGGTTAAATTTTTGTTCAGGAAAAAGATCAGCGTGGAGTCATCGTTGGATACAGGGTGTGATTGGTGTGCAAATTTCGCTCACTTACTCAAGTGAACTAGGGCGCAGTTACAAAAAAAAACCCGAAGTGGAAAGTTTCTATTGCCGCTGAGTACATATCCCTTTCCAGAGAGCAGGGAAAATATAACATTTGATTTAATACACTTATTGTATAAAACCTATCGGCATGCCGTCTGTCAATGACCCTCCTCTATAGCAGAAGTCCGGAGCAGGCTCAACATGTTTTTTAAGAGTAAAAAGCAAAACACGCTACGACAATGTCTTTTTATTTTTGGTAAGTGTTTTATGGCGCTCGCAACTGCATAAGGTCATATGAGCGCGCGGGACACATCTAACATTTTCAGTTGGTATGAAATTTTGAATTTTGCTGGGTGGCGGCAGAAATTTACTCATTATCGATTTTGGACCTCTAGGAGATCTTTAACGAGCGCAACTTGCACTCCGAGATTTTTCACCCTTGTCCGAGAAGGCAAGGTGTAAATCTTTCCTACCAGAAGATCAGGGGTGTGGCTGAAAGGCAGCAGTAAGAAGGAGCCAAGGAGAAGCAATGGGAAGGCTGCAGAAAGAGTCAGGAGCCCAGAAGAGGTGGCAAAGAAGGCGAGGGGGTGAGGGTAGAACGTGGAGACAAAAGCAGACGACAGAATATTGCTAGAGAAGAACATTTTTCCGTCGCTACCCGGTTTCGAGCCCAGACATTTGAATGAGAGGCGAACACCTTAACCTCTAGGCCACGAGAGATGTCTGGGAAATTGGGACTACATTAGTTTTAGACGGTATTTAATAATAATAATAATAATAATAGTAAGACAGCTTTCCTTTCATTTGGATTCATCCGAATCACACATATGGCATGGAAAATGAGCAATACACATTTCAGAATCAGTACATCTATTCAACCTAAAGCAACAGTTCGTTTTCCCAAAACAAATGTTTTAACAGTTGTAATAATCTTACCTCGTACCCACGTTTTGTAATGTGAGATTGCTGAAGGAACTGAATCTTCTTTTAAGAAAGCGTTGTTCCACTTCTACCTGACAAAGTGGGATGACAGCTCACTCGAACCCGGGTTTTCGATTAAAGCCGTGATAATCCACATCACGATTTAATGTTAAACAAATGACTGAGCTGATGAAGCCTCTACCCCGCACACACACACACACACACACACACACACACACACACACACACACACACACACACACACACACACACACTCACACCAAACAAACACAGATATACACATACGTACACGCATGTACATGGCCAATCGTGCACACCCACATACTCTCACATTTTCAAACTCACGCACACATACAAACATAAGCACATATACACACACACACACTCTCTCTCTCTCTCTCTCTCTCTCTCTCTCTCACACACACACACACACACACACACACACACACACACACACACACACACACACACACATGTAAATATATACACACAGACACACACACGCCCCCTCCTCTGGGCTCCTGACTCTTTCTGCAGCCTTTCTACTGCTACTCCTTGGCTCCTCCTTACTGCTGTCTTTCTGCCACACCTCTGATCTTCTGATAGGAAAGATCTACACCTAGCCTTCTCGGACAAGGGCGAAAAATCTCGGAGGGCCCGTGTGCAAGTTGCGCACGTTAAAGATCCCTTGGTGGTCTAAAATCGATAAGAGTAGGCTTCGGCCGCCACACGGGCAAAATTCAAAATTTCCTACCAACTGAAAATATTAGGTGTGTCCCGCGCGCTCATATGACCTATGCATTTGCGAGCACCGTAAAACACTTTACAAAAACAAAAAACAAAAACAGACACACACACAAACACAGACACACACACACACACACACACACACACACACACACACACACACACGTACTCCGTACACACACTCACACAAAGCCACACACTCTCACACTAAGAAAAACTCACAGACACACACACACACACACACACACACACACACACACACACTCACACACACACATTCACACGCACACGCATTTATCATTGCCAGTGGTTGCCTTTTTTCGGGTCGAACCGAGTATCGATCCCTTTCACTTGCAGTCTGAAAGTTTGGCTTCGGGATAAACACTCTCGTTAAAAGAGGACCTCGGGAGAAGGGGCAGAGAAAATAACATGGAAACTATTGTTAACTGAACCCTTGTTTTTCTTGCGCTCCCCCCATAATCCGTTCTAATGTTAGTCCAGTTTTAGACAGTTATAGCCCCCACATGTGAAAGACAATGGCACAACAGTGCTGATAATGGAGAACTGAGGGAGATAAAAGAAATCAGTCTGTTTTCAGGAGACACACTCTTACATTCTGACCCCCCAGTGACGTTTATATGACTTCCTAATTTCAGTGATAGAGATTAGTTCTTTATCCGTTCCTGCGCTCAAATTATAAATCCCAGTAAAAATCGGTGCTTTTGGGGGATACAACCGAAAACGAAATGTTATGAAGCTGCTATTAGATGGGTTGTTAGAAGTACAAAAGAAGACCGGGGAGGACCAGAAATTATTCATGCGCTTGTATCAGAATTTGTTGGCACATAAACAACGCAGCCCACTCGCTCGTGCCGTATCGAAGAGTTATCTCGCTTGGGCAGTATCAATGTTCATCTGCCAGTTAGGTCACGCAAAGCCAAAATGGTGTTTTGATGGGTGGCCCGTGACAATCAAAAAGTTCCGACCAGAAGAAAAGCGACGGGAACATGATAAATAATGAATGAGTCAATAGAAAGACCGGAAGTGGTCGGAGGGCAAACTTTTAGATTATCTCCCTTTTGCTTTGTAGAACTGAACGTAGCTTTCAGTTTTCCGCGCGTCTGCTCTTCACTTCCTTAAATCTTCTGTCATCCCTAATCAGATTGTGGCACTAGTCTCGATTTCAGTTTTGATTTAGCTTCGTCATATCTCGCATGACGCCTGTTTTGCCACCAAAGAGGGCGCTCTCAATTCATAAAAAGAGATCCGAGTTAAAAGGGAGAATAAAAAAAGAGCGGTCACTAAGTGCAGCTTTCACGAGAACCAAATTTTCTTCTTTTTTTTTAAATCCAATGTTTCCACAGACATCATGTTGTCAGCGTGTTTGCTAAACTTTGGTGCTTTTGTGGAAGCTGCCGGCCACGCGGTTTGCGCTATTGTTTGTTACATAATGATTACTTGTGTGATGACATTACGGGGTTGACACGTTCTAGGTTCTAAGCTCCCATCAAAACCTGTTACTTTTTCTGGAGACAGAACTTGTAAATTGAAACTTGATTCTCAGAGAGGAGTGAGCCAAGTGGGTGGAGAGTCTTGAAGGCTCAAACGATCCAGCTTCTAGAACGCTCTCGCTGAGGATTGAAACAAGGACCTCCAAAAGTGATTGATTGACTGATTAACTGATTGATTGAATGATTGATTAATCGATTTATTTATTTATTCATTTATCTATTTATTTATTTATTTATTTATTTTTGAGAGAGGGAGAGGGGGTTGTTAGGCTTTACTGAAAGCCTCGAGACGTTTCACAGTTGTATAGAAAAAGACATCTCTTTTATATACCCGGGAAAAACTCTTAATGCGGAAATTTGACCTTTCTTTTCACTGCAATCAACATATTTTATCTAGTGTGTAGTAATCGGTTTCGTCTTTAATAAATGTTTTGACTGCCTACAGGCAAACATTTATAACATAAAGGCCATCACATAATAAACTTTAGGTAACGTTCACATATTGATTTACGAGACCATTTTCTAATGTTTGTCCAGTTAGGTAAGCCTACTATATTTCCCGGCCTCTTCATTCTGCGATAATAATTAAGATGCCATGCTTTTCGGCAAAAAAGATGTTCATGTTTTTCAAAAACCTTCCACCTCCCATGACCCCGGGGTGTATCATGCCTCATTATTGAAATGAAACGAGTCTTGTAGGTGATCCCAACCTTTTGAAAACATATTTGTTTATCTAGTGTTCTTTTCAGAACTGTAAAAATGCTTTGTGTTCAGCCAAATGTCCCTTGGCAAGTTTGACGGTTTGCTAGTTTATATGTATGTGTGTGTGTGTGTGTGTGTGTGTGTGTGTGTGTGTGTATGTGTGTGTGTGTGTGAGTGTG
>NW_004797314.1:1070589-1073295 GCF_000002075.1 Aplysia californica | reverse complement strand
GGGGGATCCAACAGTTCGTTTGTGATGATTACGCAGAAAGACCAATAGATGGGATGATTGTATTTATGTACCAGGTTCTGTTTATATATAAATGTGAGGCAGCGTGGTGGAATCAGGCTCTTGTCAATTTTTGGGCACAACGAGTTATTGGTATCATCTTAAAGCTTGTTCAATTGTCTTTATTCGGATGCAAAAAATACCCGTTTATCTTAAGTACAAGTCGAGATATTTGTGAATGAAGGAGGTGGGGGTCACCTGTTTTCAGAGGTAAAATTAGTGAGAAAATGGCTACCAAAGATTAGTTATTTCCTTAGCTTAAGAGTCCGGTGGAAACTGAAAATTTACATCTTTTGCGCCTTTAATCAACGTTTTTCAGAAAAATCAAAACAGAAATGAGTTCTTTAATGGGCATGAACGCTGTTGAGCCCAAAAACAAAAACTTGATAAAAATTCACAAACCTGCGAAAAAATGCAAGTTTCTTCACTTTGATTATTTTGACGAGAGCCTGACTCCACCATGCTGCCTCACAAATTACTGTTCGTGTCCACGTTTATCTGTTGGTTCCAAGGTCGTACGAGGTGGGTGTGCAGTGAACACTTATTAATCAAGTTCGCCCTGATCAGCAAGGCAAAAGAAACAAAATTGCTAATACTAACAAATGTGTAGCTAAAATCCTTTTGGCCTATTTAACTGTTATTAGGAGCTTCTTTAGCTCAGTTGGTATCATGCTGGATTACTACAGCGCGAAAGACCCTGGTTCGAATTCCAGACTAGATCTGGGTGTTCTTGAACTCAGGTCATTTTATAAAGTCTTCAAGACCCTCAGAAAGATCTTAGGCATTTCGGGGCGTGACAAGGTTACAAATGATGTAGAAGTGTTGGCACGGGCAAACCTCCAGAGCATAACAACTATCCTGTGTTTAAAAAGATTGAGATGGCTGGGCCGTGTCAAGAGAATGGACGACAACCGGATTCCGAAGCAACTTCTCTATGGTGAACTTGCTCAGGGAAAGAGACCAAAAGGAAGACCAAAATTGAGTTACAAAGACACCTGCAGCAACAGCTTATCTAAGCTTGGAGTAGATGTTAGCATCTGGGAACAAATCGCTGAGGACAGGAAAACATGGAAGAAAATGATAAAGGAAAGACCTATAATGCTAGAGAGCAGCCTTAGAAACAACCAGGCTCAGAAGCGCCAACGACGAAAGGAAAACAGCGGAAATACAGAGCTTCGATCCACGTCACTGGCATGCAAACACTGCGACAGAATCTGCGCTTCAAACATAGGAAGAATTAGCCTTGAAGGAAGCTGCATGAAAACAACCATGAGACCATCTGAAGTTAAATTGACCCTCTGCATAGACGAAAAGAGCCGTACACAAGGCCCTCAATCCATTTGACTCGGTCCTGTCGGAGACGGGCGCTAGATTCGGTGACCCTGTCTCTTAAATAACCTAATTGTGTTGATAGCAGCGATCAATACAATTACTTTTTTCCGGTGTAATTGCTGTTGGTGTGAAGGAACGCTTGCTTTTGGGGTTGTTGTTTTGTTTTGTTTTTCTTTTTAAAGATATTAATGATTAATGTTCTCTTGACGGTATCTGCATGTTTAGTGTCTCGAGCTAGAACAGCCCTTGGAGCCTTATTTAGAAAAAAGAACTTTGTTAAAATTGGTACGCGGATGTTCAATATTCATAGGTCCTGCTTCAGTCATGGAGACCCCCTAACCTCCATAATTTGAGTGGCATGCAATTTTGAAAATACTGTCATTGTGCGGATCAGAGGCTATACTATAAAGTGCAGAAATAAATCGTCTCTTTTACTACGTAGATTATTATAACAATATATACGAACCGCATGTTTACACGAGATAATGGTTTGCATTATTAATGTTAATAAGTAGGGATGAACTGTTCGACTTCCGTGGCAAGTCTCAATAAATCGCTCCCAAGGACAATGGAAACTCTTGTCAGAATAATTAATGATAACAGGTTCTTCTGTAAGCGGAATACACCAGTTAGGAAGTTTGCAGGAACTGTTTGAGCAGTCCTCGTCGTTTTATGCAAGATAATTTTTTAAATGAAGGTAACTGAGCCTAAAAATGTGAAATTTTGCGATTCTGTTAATTTTAACCAAGTTTGGTAAAGGAAAATAGTCAGAAATTATGCAAAAAATGATCAAATTTTGTTAAATTATGCGGGCTGCATAAAACCACGCGGATAGTTTGAGGCAGAGGAAACGTCCAAATGCATTTTTTTTTAAACCCCAACCTAGCAGAATCAGGGATTAAAAAACATAGTTGATGATTTATGAGATCGAGTGCCGAAGAGCAGAAGAGACAAAGATGGGAAGTGAACCGTAACCTCGTTACTTAGACAATGGCAACCAAGACTGACAGATGTAGGCCAAGTTAAATTTGTCAGAAATTTGTCTCATGTTACTGGCATCTGCTGAAAAACGTCTTTGCCGCTGGAAGTTCAGAAGTTGTCCGAAACTTTCAACTTTCAGTTAGCTATAAACTCACGACTTTCTTACCAGTCACATTTTATTACCTTACTACGGCGGAGTTCGATACCTCATCTGAAGTCATAAGGGACACCGTGGGAGCAACACCAGTCCAACCACACATTGAAAAACAAAAGGTCAAGTCTTAGTGGTTCGGACACCTCACGCAGATGCCCTCAAACCATCCAGCTCTGAGAGCA
>NW_004797314.1:1062657-1070098 GCF_000002075.1 Aplysia californica | reverse complement strand
GAGAGAGAGAGAGAGAGAGAGAGTCTTTTTTTAAATTTTGCTTTTAAAGTAAAGACTTGCTTGTTTAAAATCTGAGATTTCAAGGTTGTGTTTGGAGTCAGAATTTTGAGTTGACTCAAAGAAGATGACTACGGCTATCAGCAACGCTCTTGAGGTCTTCCTGAGACGCTTCAGACGACTGCGAGAAGAACAGTACAGATTGTGGGTGATTAGAGGGTGCTCTGGTGTGGTTTGCTTCTTCTTTCGTATCAAACATCTATCGTCCTTATCATCCCTTCTTTTTTATGTTTGTTACTCTCTTGTAACACCTTTAATCTTCTGGCGCTCATATGACTTTATGCAGTAGCGTCGCCGTAAAACCTCTACTAAAACTAAACTAAACAGTACAGATTTCGATGAAAAGATAGAGGAGGATCACATGCAGACTCCTCGAAAAACTGTCAGGAGCAATTAAAGACGATCTCCGATCGAGGTTTTATGCATGTCATCATGTGAAGAGGATTATTAAGAAAGCGAGTGTGCTGACACAGGTATTAAAACCTTCGGTACGTCAAACCGTTGTTGTGCCATCTTTCTCTTGCTCGTGTTGGGTTTACGGTACTCTCAGTATTTTTGGCCTATTTATTTGCTTGTTTGCTTGTTTGCTTGTTTGCTTATTTATTACTTCATAAATTTTCGTGTATTGGCGTTTTTTTGGTTAAATTCTATATATTGCTCTACTCCGAGTCACTCTAAATGGCCGTAGTGGCACATCTGGTTGAAACGTTGATTTGCTCCTCGAAAACTCCAGGTTCAAAAGTTTCTCTATCGTATCATAATTATTTGCGTCCTTCCTGGAATATTCTCTCTTAACCTAGTGTGCTATTGAGGATACGAGATATTCACCTTCAAAATGACAGGCAGTTTATCTGATAGAGGGAAGTCCATTAAGAGACACAATAACGAATTGCAAGATAAGCTTTATCCAACTTAATACATTATTTACAGTAAGCCTCGTTGCCATTCAGCGGCTTTGCTAATTTTGGGAGACTTGGCATGGAATGGGATGCAATAGTTGTGAACTTCATAAACCTCCATTAACTCATTTATATCAAAATGGCGTCCGGCCCGTAATGGTGAGATTGTGGGTTCGGGGGTTCGAGCCTCAGCTAGGTCCGACGTTGTGTTCTTGGCAAAGGCACTTAACACGAATTTCCCATTTGGTTCTGTCCTTTCGGGGATGGACGTTAAACTCGGAGGTCCAGCCTCTTAAAGAACCAAATAGTGCTGATAGGGGCGTTAAACTTATACCATTTCACCATTTTCATTTATATCATACAGGACGCAGGTTACATCTTACTACCTTACTACGGCTGAGTTCGATACCTCATCTGAAAGCAAAAGGTAAGTGTATAGGTTTAACCCCCCCTATCAACGTTAATAGGTTATTTAAGAGGCTGACTTCCTCGGAATTTAACGTTCGTCTCCGATAGGACCGAGCCAAAGAGTGTTAGACCCTTAAAGCTCCACAAAACGATCCGAGATCAAGATAGCCGAGTTTGGGATTCGAACCATCCGCTCCGTAACCCAACATGGTACCAACTGAGCTAACAGAGCCCACCTCTTACGAGCAGAAAGATGGAGATTTTTGATAATAATAGGCTTTCTCCACAATAGTTTTAAAATATCTATTGAGTGCAATGGCGAAGTATATAATCGCAACGCCATTGACGCCTTTAGAGCGGAAAGACTGTCTTTAGAGATGGATAGAACTGTTGATTTTAAAATTTCGGTTACAGTCACTGCAACGATCCCTGGTTCGATCCCCGAATTTGGAGTTTTCACTTTTCTCTGATACTGACTCAACCTTGCGGACCCAATGATCATTGTTATTGTTTTTAAAGAAGGTGCACCATCCACGATCAAAGAACGCGATTTTTTTTTAAAATCATTCACCAAAAACCCCCACAAAAACAACAACAATAACCAAAACAAATACAATAACAACAAAAACAAACCAAAAATCAATAAGGTATTTAAAATACGGAAATCAAGATGTTGTATTGTATGCTCTCGATATAACTCAGCTGTTTGTTCTCCTTTTCCCCCTTCGACTGGCAGTCAATTCTTGTGACCCTTGGACACAGAAACAGCATTTCAAACAATGCTCTAAAAAATCTATGCTTTGTTGTTCTTTTGTGGGTTTTGTTAGTAATGGTGTCTGCGGTGGAGAGGTTGGGGGCTTCGCTGTCATGTTCCACACAAGAGACCCGACTTCGAATCCCGATTTGATAGACATACTTTTTATTGAGAGCCTCGGTCTTTCTGCTGGGGTGTTGTATCCATCTCAGCCTGGATTGGCCGTGACAAGCTGGGTAGGAAGCTTGCGTCCTCATGACCAAAACTGTGTCGATGGAGGCGTATAATACCTACATTAGACATTGTTTTATTGTTGGTTTGTAGTAAACACAAATAGCAGAGACAGGCAGAATCATCATATGTCAGCAGATACACTGGTACATGTTCACAAACGATGCTCTAAAAAAGAAACCATGACTCAAATTCATATTTTCATGAATACAATGTTTATTCTTTTTTCAGGAAGAGTGTTGGAGTCCCCTGTGTTTGGAGAATAACGTGGCATGTTTATTCTTGGAAAAAAGAAACTATCATCAATTTTTTTAGAGTGGTCTTTGTATCATGCATTGAGACTGAGGTTAGCGTACTGTCTCGTATGGTCGGGTCTGTTGCTTCTGTAAGCGTTTTGTCCGACTAACATATTTCTAAAAACCAAAGTAAAGTGAAACGCTAGGGAGAGGTTATTCAAAGAGGAAAAAACCCAAGTTTGTATATAAATGCAATGTTCCTTGGCCATTTCACGGAATGAATACAAAACATTCACCATTCTGCTTATGAAAAGTGTGGACAAATTCCCACTTTCATTGGAGGGGACGCCCAGCAGGACCTTTACAATATGCCTTTGTTTGCATTTCGATGGCTGTCAGTTTTCAACTATTTTATCAAATTTATTGGGATTGGTGTGTCAAGTGTGAAAGTTATTGGGATCAGATTTGTCTTTTGTCGTTCGTGGTCGTGGATTATATTCCACCCCTATGAAATTCTGCAAAATCTATTTTTTAAAAACTCATTTAATAGGTCTACGGATACAACGTCATTATTTCTTTCTTAAAAACTCGAATACAAACACACCTGCAACATATCTATAGATGAGAATTAAATGAGAGAAAGATGCTTTCTTGCTTGAAGTTGGTAACTCAATTAGATAAATGATCCTGACAAATTATACTATGCCGATGTAGATCTAGTACGATACAGTAAAACTGAACGGTTTAAGCAAAATTTTTGTAATATTTGAAGATGAAAACATTTCTTGCGTTGAAAAAAATCCCAACCGGTGCCTCTATTAATCTGGAAGTCTTTCTTTTAAGCGTTAATCGAAAGCAAAGTTAACATTAAAACAAATAAGAGTACTGCACTCATCATCATTAAGTGCCAGATCTGGAACATACATCAGCAGTCATAGTTTGCCACCCATTTCTCTTCTCGGATGCTCTCAGAAAACAAGTCACATTTCGTCAAAACTTTGCCTTACGTTTTACATAATTCTCCGCAAAGTGCATAATTATAACCAACGCTGCTGGCACCTTCTGAATGGTAATCTGATTCCAGAACTGATACAAGGAGGCTAAAAGTATCGTCTAAGTCAGTACCAAAGGATGCGCTGAAGTTGCGCTTACGAAGGTAACCGTCTCCTTCCTGCATTTTGCTGTCTTCCGAAACCAGTTTATTCACAGCCTACGCTCAACTAACTCAGTTATGATTTTGCCTTCCACTCTTTGAACAGACTACAACTGCTCTTTAACACTGACATGAATTAGGAGTGCACTGCGTAAAGCATACATTACTCAGCGAACATTTGGTAAGGCAACATTTTCTAGGCTTCCATTTGTCACGTTTTTTATCGTGCGATTATACACCAATTAAAGATAATAACAACACTAACTAGATCAAAGGAGAACTTTTCATTTCTCAGATTGTTTTATGGCATATGAGAGATTGTGATTGTCAAAACGAATTATTTACCACTAGCAACACAATATTTCTATTACTTAAGAAGCAACGTAACGTATGTACCTTTGTGGTGTTTGGAGGAATTTGGTCTAGCTATCTTTCATTTGCACAGTTTGAGGTTTTGATGTTCAATAATTTTTTTCCACATTAGAGAAAACAAGAACCTGCAAAATAAGACAGAGAATAACAACTTGTTTCTCTTTTTAATTTGAATACAAGGGCAATAACATCTGGCAGGAAATTGACAGTCGTTCAAACACCCCCCCCCCCCCTTTTTCTTCATTTATGTTTTCATCCTTATTATGTAATGTAACACTGGGTTGCCTTTTGTCTGAACTTTGTAGATTTTATTAAAATAAGCATATCTTTCACACAACCTACCCAACTAATTGCATTGAATTACCACTGGTCAATAATACATGCATACTTAATAGAATAAACACAGGTTCGCTTATAGTTATTGGACAAAGTATTAGTTTCAAAAGTATATTATTTAAACAATGATAAATATTGTCTATGGCCAAATCACTCAGGTCCGACTTTCCCGGGAGCTTAAGCAGTGTCTTTCTTTTGCTATCTGAAATATTCGTCCAAATCATTGGCGCTGACTTTATTGTTAAACAAAATTTGTTTGGCAAATTCGAGGTAAGAGTCCGGATCATACCCCTTGCCCGCCTCTCTGTTTCCTTCGAGAACTTTAGAGAACTGATCATCTGCATTTCCTCCATCTCTTTCTTTGTTTGTTTTCGGTGTAACACTTTTGGACATAGGTTCTTTGCTTAAATATTCTGCGTTCCAGTTGTTCTTCGCATTGTCGTCGGCAGACAGGAGTTCTTGCAGCTCAGTCCATAGCGTTGCTGCGGAGCCGTCCAGATCAGAAAACAACCCACTTGGATCTGTTTGATCGTTCGGGTTTTGATTTAGAAGCAACGCGAGTTTAGTTTGCTCTTCAAGTTTTGGATCCTCACGCTTCCCGAAGTAATAAGGCATCCTGTTGATTCTAGAGGAAGATCGTCTTTTCATTGAACCCGCCCCGGGTATGTTCCAACTAGGCGCATTTCCGTGACTTCTGGTGTCTTCATCACGTTCGCTGTAGGCACTGGGTGTGACGTCAGGGCTCAGAGTGGTGGCTGCTGCTGGATCCACAGCATTTTGTTCAGACGATGTGCTGGCGCTAATCACAGTACCTAGATTGTCATAACTTCCCGTTTTTCTGAGTTCGTCCAAGAAGCTTAGTAGAGCCAAGACCTCTGGACTCAGCTGCGCACGCCTCCCTCCGTCAAAAATATTGAATGATCCTGATCTTTTACGACCCCAGAAAATGGGCATTCTATCTATTGTGGCAGATTGTCTTTTAGTGTTGTCTGTAACGACATCAATCCCCGAGTCGTCAGTACCTTTCGAAGGAAGTGACGCTTTTGCTCGTTTGCCGTAAAAGCTAGGCATTCTCGCCATGACCTTACTAGCTCTTCTTGCTGGCCTCGAGGGAACTTGCGTTGAGAAGTCAAAAGTGTTCAGTAAAAAAGCCAAGTCAATAGGGCTTTGTGGTAACCAGCCAAAACGGTGCAGGGTTCTCTTAGCTGCTGGGTTACGCTCGTTGCCTCCTGCAAACACAGAGCTATCGGGAACTGAAGCTGAGGCTATCTGAAGACCAGGGGACAAGCTCCTTTTTCCGAAGTACATGGGCATTCGCGCCAGTCTTGCTGACGTTCTGCTCTCTGCACTGTACAGGTTGGAGCAAAGCGCCAAGGAGAACAGGAGCTTGTGTACAAAAGCTTTGGAACCCATGACGTCGGACTGATAGTGCCTGAGGACAACAAAGAAAATAAAGACAAATTTTATGATGTGAATACGGTTAGTCAAATGAGAAAAGAGTAAATAAAAAATAGTCTGGAAATTATTTTGATTATCTCAGTTAATCGCGTGTAGCATATAAACGATCAGAACAAGTAAATAAAACAACAGAAATAGGACGCTGAAAGACGCAATATCAAACGCAGTGCACATTACATCAGGGAGACATAGTGTCCTTGTTTTGGATGGAAAAAGCTGATTTTAACACAGCTGTACCAGTGAAATTTAGGAAAGGGACAACAAAATTCAATACACTATACCCTCGTCCATGTTGATCGCGAGTGAATAATCAAAAGAAGGAACAACGCATGGTCAAGAATAACTTATAGGGATCGAACCAGGGTTAACCGTATTGCAGTTCATTAGAATAGCAACAGAGCTAATGACGTACAAAGAACAACCATGATATTACTCAAAATGCTGGGATGGTTGTAACCGCGAAAAAAGGAAACGGAAAGAGTCATCTTTTACTTTCAAAAGTTATGGGTTAAAAGTCGAGGACTGCATCTGTCTGTCTATTTGTTTTTAGCTATGTTCGAACCTACAGCAGGCGCCTTACCGGTCAGCAGACCGACCAGTCTCCAGGATCTGAGAGCCGTAATTTTCACTCCACTTTATTATCTGTGGCGTCGCTGGTAATAGACAAGCGCTTTGCTATGGAGTCGTTTCCTTCTACGTTCTTTCAGAGCTCCTATTTTTCTTTTCTGTTGCTGACGAGAAATGCTCTCCCTAACACAATGTCCCTGAATTCAACCTCTTTACTGTAGTGACGCGGTATTTTAGATAGCCAACTAAAATGGGTGTTCAAAAGTAAATGTCATCATTAAAAGATGCTGTCTTTTCATATTTGTAATTAGCGGAAGCCACATAAGTACGTTATTAATAAAAAAAAGGGATGAAAATGACAATGGAGAATAAGATCGTTCGTTCACATCCCGTTTCCGTGAGGAACAACGTCGGGTTTCAATATTCAAAGGGTGCCTCGTTCGATTACTCTGTACTGGCAGAATAACCGAGAAAGGAAGCAATCGACTTTTTCGAGTATTAAGAATTGTTTGACAAAGGCGATGGGGAAAGTTGAGCATTGTTGTTAGATTTTGCCGACGTTGTTTGGGACAGTAAAATCGATTCTTATTGTAGTTCAATTTTTCTCTTAAAATGTTGAATGTCTTTTTCAGTTTGCACTTGCAAAAAACAGGCGTGCCCACAGGGAAGCTCATAGGGGCGTAGAAGAGAGAGAGAGAGAGAGAGAGAGAGAGAGAGAGAGAGAGAGAGAGAAAGAGACGGGATTGGATGGGGAAGGAGGTGGGTGGGGGAGGGGAGGAACCAGGGATAGAAAAGAGAAAGATTGCGAAAGGCAAACCATGAGTACTTAGTAGAGGCAAGTACAATTTTATAGTCCGGAGCAAACATGTCAGTAATTATGTTAAAAATTATCTACCTGTACACAGACAATGCAGGGGAGACGACCTGGCAGGAGAAATGACCGTCATCCAAGCAACCCCATTTTCTCTCC
>NW_004797314.1:1060022-1061501 GCF_000002075.1 Aplysia californica | reverse complement strand
ACACACACAAACACACACACATTCACACACATACACACACATACATACACACACACACACACACACACACACACACACACACACACACACACATACATACATATTGCCATAAAAACCCACAGCACACTCAAATCCACCCCATCTCACTGAATACTACATTTGGGTCTATACGAGTGACTGGCTGCCTGCATTACAGCCCTGAGTAGAGAGTGGGGTAAACTACTGCAAGCAATATACATAATATGTATATCTGTCGGTTTTGCTATTTTATTTAAACGTACATGTTTTTACGCTCCCATCAACACAGTTTAGATCAGGACCGACCCAGGCTGAGAGGGATATTACATCCCAACAGAAAGACGGAAATACAGTATGTTGTACTTGATACAAATACATCTCCCCACTCGAGAATCGAATTCGTGTCTCCTGCGTGCAACAGCGAAGTACAGATCGTACAGAACAAGATACAATGTAGTTCACTAGGCCAAAAAAGTGTCTGCGGAAGTCCGCGCATTAGTTGAGATGGCGCTGCAGTCTTTGTTTTGAAGCTCTCTTTCGTTTCTCCAGAAAAAGAAAAGGAAAAGCACAGTTCGTTAGTTTCACTGTTATTGTTTTTCACACAAGTAGGTTAACTCTGGTCTCAAAGTCAGCCCTTTTTCATAGAGGGCACTGCCAAATTTTGAGTACACTTTTTTTTAACAGATCGTACATAACAAGATAGTTCACTAGACCAAAAAGGTGTCCACGGAAGTCTACGGAAGTCTGCGTATCGGTTGAGAGGGCGCTGCAGTCTTTGTTCTCAAGCTCTCTTTCGTTTCTCCAGAAAAAGAGTAGGAATAGCACAGTTCGTTAGTTTCACTGTTATTGTTTTTCACACAAGTAGGGTAACTCTGGTCTCTAAGTCCGCCCTTTTTCGAAAAGGGCACCACCGAATTTTGAGTACACTTTTTTTAACTGGCTCAAAGAGAGGAGTGAACTATCTTGTCATGTAGGCCTACGATCTTTGGGCGAAGCGCCTAATCGCCCCACCTTAGACGCTGGTAACAGTGCCGCCACTCCCAAGGTTGTGAAAGTGGAAACTTGCCAGTTTGTCACAGGCCCAGTTTGTCACAGGCCTCGACTGTGCCCAGCATGATGGAAGTTATCACTGACACTCTCAAAGAGAATAAATGAGCGATTTTATTGATTGTATGAATTGAATTTTACTTTTCAATTGTTTTTAACGAAAGAGCATTCATTGTTGAAATTTTACAGAGCAATTTTCTTTGATTTGCAAACAAAAAAGGAAGAAATATTGAACAACACAAGCTGAATTGACATTTTAGAGGGACTATCTCTACGCCACCAATTTGAGGGTGGAGAATAAAAAACTTAAGTTACAACTGCAGTGGTAAAGTGCTGTAATTATGACTGTCATCAATACTCAAAAACTTAAATATTAAATTGTGAGAAACTGGGCCTGTAACAAACTGGGCAGCC
>NW_004797314.1:1047190-1058958 GCF_000002075.1 Aplysia californica | reverse complement strand
TGTGTGTGTGCATCAAAATTATTTATTTTTTGTTAGTGTTTATGTATTATTTATATTCAATTTTTAGTCGTTCCTTGTCAATTTAAGTAAAGCTAGACACTTACTATATCCTCACCTACGACCTGAAAGGGCCAGGTGTTATGTATACCCTAAATCAAAGATCCCTTGCTGGTCTAAAATCGATAAGAACACGCTTCGGCGCCACACGGGCAAAATTCAAAATTTTCTACCAACTGAAGAAGTTTAATGTGTCCCACGCGCTCATATGACCTTATGCAATTTCGAGCTCCGTAAAACACTTACCACCCCCCCCCCCCCTAAATTATACAATGCCAAATGGTATCTGTAAAGTCTAACCATAACTCTATTGCCATGCAGCACCTTCAGGGACATGCAGAACCAGTCTGCCCCTGAATTACTCCCAGTTTTAAACACTACATTTATTATCCTGTAAATGAGTAGGCCTAACTGGTAATCGTCAGATCAATCAGAATATGTGAATGAAAACGGTATGCGCACTACTAGCTGTAATGATTTTTGTTACCCAAGGGACCAACTAGACTTTTTTTGCACTCCAAGGCCATCAGAGAGACTAACAGTAAAAACCCTGTGGTCAATACAGGGTCTTGATGATATCTATGTTCATAAGTAAGAATGTTCTTTTTAAAAATCTTGATTGGAAGCAGTACCGGAGATAGGAAATGTTTTATTTGTAGGTAAGACTGGGGACGATTCAGTGGATAATAGCTT
Source organism: Aplysia californica (assembly GCF_000002075.1). Taxonomy (NCBI): domain Eukaryota; kingdom Metazoa; phylum Mollusca; class Gastropoda; order Aplysiida; family Aplysiidae; genus Aplysia; species Aplysia californica. The sequence continues at coordinate 1,058,208 of NW_004797314.1, read as the reverse complement.
TAAAGAGCATAATAATAATGTTATTCTGGAGGCGTTCGTATAACTATATCCAACACCACACAGTCACATAAAAACCTTGCCTTACTACAAGTCAGTTCACATTTATGGAGGCTTTTCTTTCGCTTTACTCTCTTTGCATGCATTAGTTCTGTTTTTGTAAGAGTTTTATAGCAATTATATAATTTAATATATTCTTTTATAACACTGTTGGGTCATCAAGGGCCGATGATTAGAAATGTTACGAGGAAACTCGCAAAAAACACAAAAGAGAGAGGAGAGATGAGGACGATCTATGTTTTGATACGACAGAAAGAGCAAACCACCCCAGAGCACCCGCCAAACACCCACACTCTCTTTGCGTGTATGTATTAGTAAGTGAAACGATCAGATCTGAGCATTTAATCGGCTTCCGGTACCGACAGACCTTTAAATGGCATTGGCTTCAGCCAGTCTCAACATCAGCTTTTTATTTGGCACTCTCGGACTCATCACAATTGACAAGACCCCCCAGCTTTGCTCAGGATTCAGAAATCTTGATAGATAGACTGGGACAAATGAAGAAAAAATATCCCTTGAATTTAATGATACCAAATGTTACACGCAACAAATGGTTTTAACATTTTTATATCTGTGTCCTATAAGACACAATTGAAGAAAGGAAAAGCCTGTTCAGAGTTGAAGATGTCCCTCTTACCGACGTATTAGGGTTATATCAGAAGATCTTAACAACTAGAATTAGAAAGTTTGGTTATTATCGATATGGTTGAGAGTACTATCAAGTTCCCGCAAAAAAAAAAAAATGTCCATATTGCTCAAAAATCAAAGTTATTGAAAGTGTGAAGTCAATCAAAATCGAAGTATTTTGCACGTGCATACTCATTGATGAATTAATTGCGAACGCGAAGCTTGGTCTAAGACAGCATATGACGGTATTGCTTTCTCTTTTAGGTTCATAAAGTTACCAAACGTCTTTGAACGCGTAAGAAGAAATTTATAAATTTCATCATTTCGTTTGGCATTAGGTCCCATAGGTTTGTAAATCTACGGCAAATAGTCTTTGCCACAAATAAGGTTGTCACACGGCAACCTATCCTGTATGTTTGAATATACTGGAAATGTCAACGTGGCTTGACATGTTAAAAGTTGATAATGAAACTGTAATGATGTTGCATTTCGTGAAATCTGCGAACGTTGAAGAGGTAAAACAGACCGGATTTCTGTTTTAAACTTTGGTTTTAGTTGCTTGATGACTAAAACTAAATTGTCATGACAAAGCGTACTGAGTAAAAGGCATTTTCAAAGGATAAGAGTAAGAGCAAAAGCTTTCGAATAAACTAAAAATACTTGTCTATTTTGTAAAGGAAATTGTTGGGTTGTTTTTTTTTTGGACACGGCCTATTATGAATTATTAACCAGGAAGTGACAATCATGCTTGTGATCATTGGTTTCTTGAGAATACTTTCAGCCTCCAATATGGTTTTATGTGCAAATTTGCGAGTGGTTATGAAACAGAAAAATGAACCACGTGTAAAAGGGGGTTTGTATTCTAGTCCAGAGCTCAGGTACACAGAATACATTTTCAAAAAAAGCTAAATTGTCCTATTCCAATCTATGTACTCTCTTCTGGGATTCTCTGGGCAGACAAGTTCTCGTTAATCACTTGCTAATAGCCTCTGATGTGGGCTTTAGTGGCACGCAAAGCTTTTTCGATTGACGTCACTTATCGCTTATGGTGACGCGCCCCGACACGATAAAGTGGAATTTGCCCTGTTGTCTTGACGACAATTTCGTGCCTCCTACAAAGAACAAGACTTTTTGTGGTCGGTTCTCCTATCTGTTTAGCACTTCTTCATTACAATGTCTTTAAAAAATCAGATTGGCTGGATAAGATTTTTTTTAATGTGTTGTTTTAAATCGTGGTGGCCCCCATAAAAAGCACAGCCTCAAGAGAAACAGCGGGTTTTTAAAGAGAGATTTACGGCACTTGCAACACAATAAGAACATATAAGTGCCGAAGATTAGAGGTGTTACATAAGAGTAATAAACATAAAAAGAAGGAGGAGAGATCAGGACGATAGATGTTTTTAATAGGAAAGAAAGAGCAAACCACACCAGAGCACCTGCCAACCACCCACTCGGCTGGGTTTATTACTTTCGTCTGCCCTCCTTTTCTTTTTGGGCAGCAAACAATTGTCTCATTTAGTAGCGACAATACATACAATACGTTCAACAAAGATGTCGTCATTCACACAATAGTAGTAATGATAATTTGCAACAATTGCAAACCGATGGACTTTATATTTTACAAAGCATTATTGTAAAAACATAACAGCATTACTTCCTTATCGCAAAGACAAAATTAAAAGATAAAAGATTGGTACTAATACGGGTTTCCCCATCACTTTAAAAATGGAAACTCATATGAGAGGCAAGACCTCCATATGTAACGTACATCTCTGATAGGACCGAATCAAGTGGGTGGCGACCTTGAAAATTCCCCCAAGATAACCATAGGTGAGGCATCGTTGTGAAATCAGGTGCTCGGGTAAATATGGAAATCGAAGAAAAAGGCATTTTTCCTCCCGCCTGGCAATTTTTATCGAAATTTTGTTTTTTGGCTTAACACCTACTGTTCCTATTTGTTTTATTGTTTTAGTAAATGTTTTTTTACGGCGCTCGCAACTTCATAAAGTCATATGAATGCGCGGGACACACCTAATATTTTTCAGTTGGTGGGAAATTTTGAATTTTGCCCGGGAGGCGGCCGAAACTTACTCTTATCGATTTTAGACCACCAAGAGATCTTTAACGTGCGCAACTTGCACACGGGCCCTCCGAGATTTTTCGCCCTTGTCCGAGAAGGCTAGGTGTAGATCTTTTCTACCAGAAGATCAGGGGTGTGGCAAAAAGACAGCAGTTAGGAGGAGCCAAGGAGTAGCAGTAGAAAGGCTGCAGAAAGAGTCAGGAGCCCAGAGAAGGGGGCAAAGGAGGTGATGGGGTGGGGGCAGAAAGTGGAAACAGAACATTGCTAGAGAGCAGGAAAGGAGGTGAAAGGAGACACTATTAGAGAATAACATTTTTCGGTCGCTACCCGGATTCGAACCCGCGACCTTTGAATGAGAGGCCAACGCATTAACCTCTTGGTCACGAGAGCCCCCTACTGTTCATATGAAAACAAATTTCCATATAATTACATTTTACGGAAAAACCTTGTTTAAAGACACAGAATATGCAATTTTCAGTTTTCAGGGACTCTTAAGCTATTGAAGTTACCAAACTTTGGCGGCCCTTTTCTCGCTAATTTTACTTATGAAACCAGCCGACCGCACCTCCTTCAGTTTCAAATATCTTGACTTTTATTAAAGATAAAAGAATTTTTAAAAAATCGAAAGCAAGGCAAATAAACGAGCTTTTAGATGCCAACAATAACTCAGTATGTCCAAAAACTGACGAGTGCCTGATTTCACTGCGTTGTGATGCAAAAATTACCCGTTTGGGGTTTCGAAACAGGACCGCCCGCCCTTCATTTAAATGTTACACCAACTGAGCCAATGGCGCCCATTTTTGATCTGCCACATAGAAAAATTATACATGAGATTAAAATGTTGCCTCTTCATCGAGGGTAAAACAGCTACAAGTTCCTTCTTCCTTGACTGGTAGAATAACTTGTCCACTTTCTGAGACAGACTGAAAATTCCTCTGCTAGTTCAAATTATAATATATTTGACATTATTCCAAACTGTCAGTACGGGAACATTTGATTATCATGGTGTAAAATAAATCATTGGACCAACAGAGTTCTATATTAACTTACTAATACAGAACTCGGCGTACGATACATCTTTGCTGATATCATGTTGGGCTACAGTCCCTTCTTGGAATCCCCTTTGGCGATTTTTGTTTAAACCTTAGTTAGGATGTACATCTAAATCACTTCATCTCTAAATCACTCCTCCACCCCTCCCCCAAACCTTAACATAATTAACAGCGTTTATAGATTATAGCACCATCAAAACAAACCATACTATACGAGGGGAAGGCGGCAGGAGAAAGCTTTCTAATAACACTTTGATAGTATTTTCAATAGGTCTAGTTTTATATTGACACAGACATGTTGTGACCTCAGCATTACAGGCTTTGACTCGAAAATTTCCTAAGTGCTTAGAGTTACTCAGTGTTTAGGACCGCCCCTTGTGTTCCTTTTACATCGCAGGCAAAAATTAGAACCCCTATTCCTTTTTTTGTTCTGGGAATACAACTATGTTAATTTGTTTCTTCATTTTAGGTAGGGGAGATACATTGTGTAAAAGTTTCAACGTACATAGTATGCCAAATGTGACTGTAACTGGGACAGAATCTTGTCACACTGGGGTTGCAATGTTGTGTAAAGAACATTATTATCTTACATCATTACCGTTCACCCGCAAAGACTGGAGAGGGGGACACAAATCTCGTCTCTTAAACCTATTAAATGCTTCAGATACTCGTAACTGGGATGAATATCTCTTCCTTTTTTGCTGATATTGTTATGATACTCATTTTTTCAGTAATAAATTTTGCCATCGGATAATTAATGTAAAACTGTGAAACTGTAAAATTATACGTTCGCCAAAGGAATGATAGTGAAGAAATCGACACGTTTCCGCCTGTTGGACAATTTTTATCGAATGTGTAGTTTCGGTTTCAGCAACTTTTATTGTCATTTAAGACACATATCTATATGGATTTTTAAAAAAAATGAAATACGTTGATAGAACGCAACAAGAAATGGAAATTTGTAGTTTCCAAGCCTTTGAAGTCATTAAACTTTGGCGGCCATTTTCTCGCCATTCTTGCCTCTGACAACCCCCATCTCCTTCAGTCGCAAATATCTCGACGTCGATTCATGATAGATGGCTAATTTTTTTTTTTATTAAAAGAGGCAAATGAACAAGCGTTAAGATTATTCTGATAGCTGCATATGCCCCAAAATAGACGAGACCCTGATTCCACCAACTCAGGTGATGAAACTATGTGGTACTGCCAGGATGGTGCTTTTTATATGAAGAAAAGAAGGCCTAAAATTATATAATGACCTATCTGCAGTCGGCACACTTTGGAGTGACCATTCAAAGAAACCAAATACATTGCTCGGATTGGGTTTTCTCAAACGTTCCAGAAACCAAAGAAGTATAGTGACCTAAGAATAGAAGTCGAACGGCCTGAATGAGAAGATGTACTAACTTTGGTATAAGTAGAATTGAGCCCTCCATTAGGAGCTGACAAGACATACTACGTATATTCGATGTTCCACCCTCTGTAGGTCATACTAGGTCGCTGTGACGTTATTCACGATGCTTAAAACTCATATTTTAAAAGGGACAAAGGGGGGGGGGTATGTGTTCAACATTTACGTTTACCTTAACTTTGATGGAGTATTTCATCGCTGGCGAATCGGAATTGAAAACAAGTTACACCCTCAGGGGCATGATACAGTGTACATGTTTGGATCTTTATTCGCCACAGGCACAAGAAACGCAATAGTATGTATGCTGGCTGCATGTACAGACTTCAACATAAGTTAAGGACCACCTTGACAGACAGCCCTGATTTTTTAAAACATCCTTAAAAAAGATGGAAGGAGAGGCAGAGGCAGACAGAGGGAAAAGATACTGGACAAGGTAACAACATGGCTAGGAGCAGCAAGAACAACAGACACCATTGCTGCAACGCAAGACGGAGTGAAATGGAGGTTCATGATCGCCCACGCCAGTCGGCAAGGCACTGGATGATGTAAAAAAGACAGCAAGGAATGTTTCAAAATGTTTTGCTCTGAAAGCGTTAATGGGTTACCAATGCGTATTTCAACGCTTCCTAAAGGGGCAAAACCACCACATGCAGCAAGGAAATCTTCGGGGAATTTTAGCCAAATTTGTTGGTTTCTATCGACTTGTGTGCGACACCACGGACATTCTTCAGTTTAAATTTCTGGTGCACGTCATAAATGGACGTATGGTCTCGAACTGAGGTCACTTTGGTGGCAATATAAGCCACAGTTTGCGCAATATCCAGTATCGCATCCAAGACGAAAGCTGGGAAACTTTGATCGCGCCAGGGCTATGGCATGGCTGCATGATGGAGTTGGAGCCCAAGAAGATACTAGAAGGCTTACAGTGTCACACTCTGTCATTGTCCGCTTGAGGCAGCGCCATCAAGCCACTGGATCAGTCCAAAAACGCCCACGAGCAGGTTAACCTAAGAAGACCACTCACATGGTTTGCAAGTGGTCCTTAACTTATGTTGAAGTCTGTATGAATGACAGGCTAGAAAGTTGAAGATAAAGTGAGAAACAAGATGGCAATGCGAAACGTAGAAAGGTAGACAAAGGAAAAAAATAGAGAACTACAGACAGAATCACACCTACATGAACTAACACATTTTAATGAAAAGAAATATTTTTCTTATGTGCATACAGCTTTTATGGGATGTGTAGCAGCCTGGGTTATTCGTATAGCGTGTTTAATTTTGTTAAGATAAAGCATTTTTTTTTCTATTTTACTTAAAGCTAAAATACCACAGGAAAATAGTTTTGTTTGAATAACAGTCGAGTCTTAACTCGTTCACCGAGATAAAAACACATATTGTGCGTAAAATCTTAAAGAGCTCACAACATTCACACTGCATTATTTTTCAACCATGTTTTGGGATTCTTGGAAATGTATTCTGAGGAGAAAAGATGATCAACAACACTGTCCTCTCATTTCGTATATGGCAGAGGTCATTATGTTTTATATGTGGGGATTATTTCTCTTTGCAGAGACCAGCGTTTTGTTTTCTTGAAGATACTATAATGCGGTCAAAAATTCGTGGGGCGACTTATCCTCAAAAATCTCTTTAACCGGCGAATCAATGTTACCCATACTTTGCAGAGCAGTTTGTATCAATTTGTCTTAACTTCATCACATTTTTTCACAACCACTGAGGCTCGATTAAAAAACTTTTCTTCATAAATTTATATAAAATACTAAAAATCTCCATCACATGGAAAAAAATGATTGTTCATATTATTATCACTTCCCGCTTCTCGCACACATTTAGCACACGTCTGCGTCACACTTTTTTGTGAATAAACGTTTTACAAGAAATTAATTTTATAGCGAACACATTTTTTTGCACCAAAGGTTCCCTAAACATACGTTCAATAAGCATACAGTTTGCGAATAGAAAAAAATGACAGACTTGCTTTTAAAAGCGATATTGACCGAGCTGTAAACTTTTAAAAATCTGTAGAAACCATCGACAGTTATTTTTTTAATTAGAATCTATTAAAGATTTTTTTTTTTTAAACAGTGTGAGGGAGCTAAAAAAATATTCACCTGTTAAGACAAATTCATATACGTCATTGTGCAAAAGTTGGAGAATCTATGTTCTATAGTTAAGGAGATACTTGACAATAAGTTGAGCCATGGATTTTTGACCTCGTAATCAGGACTTCCTGGATTCCGCTGAAGCATCAATCTCATAGGATAACCAGATTTTCAAAAGGGCATTCAAAGGTTCTCTAACAGTGTTTAGTTTAGTTTAGATTAGTTTAAGTAGAGGTTTTACGCTGCTCAAAACTGCATAAGGTCATATGAGCGCCAGAAGATTAGAGATGTTACAAGAGAGTAACAAACATAAAAAATGAAGAAGGGGAGATAAGAACGATAGATGTTTGATAGGAAAGAAGTGGGAAACCACACCAGAGCACCCGCCAACCACCCACAGTGTTTAGTTTGCTCAGTAGGTATAACACTGCTACAATGTGAGTGACTGTGTGTCAAATAGCTGTGAAGCGCATTATGTGTGTTATAAATGCAATTCTTCTTCTTCTTCTTCTTCTTCTTCTTCTTCTTCTTCTTCTTCTTCTTCTTCTTCTTCTTCTTCTTCTTCTTCTTCATCTTCTTCTTCTTCTTCATCTTCTTCTTCTTCTTCTTCTTTTTCTTCTTCTTCTTCTTCTTCTTCTTCTTCTTCTTCTTCTTCTTCTTCTTCTTCTTCTTCTTCTTCTTCTTCTTCTTCTTCTTCTTCTTTTTCTTCTTCTTTTTCTTCTTCTGCTTCTGCTTCTTCTTCTTTTTCTTCTTCTTCTTCTTCTTCTTCTTCTTCTTCTTCTTCTTCTTCTTCTTCTTGTCCTCCTCCTCCTCTTTCTTCTTCTTTTTCTTCTTTTTGCATTAAGGGGTGTAAACCCAAGCCATATCACACGGGTTTTATGATTCTGACTCTTTCCTGTGGAATACTCAACGTTGGTGCAAACTGTCAAATTCTCATTCCGTGTTTGGGGCTACATTAAGCATAACCAGAATTCAAGAAAGAAAGAAAGAAAGAAAGAAAGGAAGAAAGAAAAAAGAAGGAAAAGAAAAGGTGCCTCCTATTCCACTAGAAAGCAAGCTCTAGAGTTGCATAATCATTAATTTAAAGTAGACAATACACAGACTCAAACATACACATAGACACAATAACAACAACAACAAAACACATGCTGAAGCAAAAAAAAAAAAAGAAAAGGAAAAAAAAAGAATGACAGCATTCATGCATTAAAAAGATATGTTTTCAAATGAGTTTTTCTAAAGACTCAGTATTTTCTATTTTTCTCTCAATTTTTGTAGGAAAATGTCTTCCGATTTTACGATTTGCAAATACAACAGACCTATTTAACAAATGATTTGTGTTTCAACTTTGAAATTCTTAATCTAGTGGTGTCAGTAAAGTTGCTGACCACACGTGTCTTGAACTGTAATAACTTTTGCGATACACACCTTTAATTCCCGTTTCCTGTCTGTCTTTCTTGGGCGTCTAGATGTGTAGAATCAACAGCTTGGTCCACCTAAGCAGAACACTGGAATAAAAGAAACAGAGCACCGTAAAAGTTTTTGTAGTCTACCCATTTATATCTTGATATTTCAAGTCCGCATCGACTCAACTTTGATCATTTAGAAGATCATTTAAATAAAAGGAAAGCTGTTTCAACGATGTTTGTCGGGCTAACCTGGGCATGATGGAACACTAAATCCCAGAAAAAGGGAGTTAATCAATAACTTCTTTATCGTGGAATCGACTAATAATAATAATAATAATAATAATAATAATAATAATAACAATAATAATAAAAAGAATTATAGTAGTAGTAGTAGTAGTAGTAGTAGTAGTAGTAGTAGTAGTAGTAGTAGTAATAATGATAATATTGATAATAGATATCTACTCCTCTTCCTCTTACTTCTGACTCATTTTACTGTAATTGCTGGTTCATTCTGACTGCTGTCTTTCAACCATACCCCTGAACTTAAGGCAGGTAAGAACAATCACCAAGCCTTTTCGGATAAAGGGCGAAGAATCTCGGAAGTCCTGCGGGAAAGTTGTATGAAAGTTTCGCACGTTACATAGTTCATGGTGGTCTCACAACCGATAAGAGTAGACTTCGGTCGCTACCCAGGAAAAGTACTGAACTAATTAATACTAAAACTGAAAGTACCCGTGTCAGTATAAAACATACAGAGTTCATTCGAAATCGAAATGTAGCTACCTGAAGGAAAACAACCGTACTTAATTGGAAAAAAACCGGTCACATACGTAAAAATATGCTGTACAGCAGGTCGAAGAACTATCGTGTGGTTAAAAATTCGTGGTGCAACTTATCCTCAATTATTTCTTTGACGGGTAAATCAATGTCACCCATTTATTGAACTGCACTTTGCATCAATTTGTCTCAACTTAATCATATTTTCTCATAACAATTGAGCTAGATTTTTTATTAAAATTTTCTCATAAATATTTATAAAATACTACAATTTAATCTCCTTCATGTGGAAAATAGGAGAGTTCACAGCACTTCCCGCTTCTCACGCATATATTGCTTACGCATGGCCTCGTCACTGCTCACCAGTGACACTTTTAGAGGCAACACTTTCGCGCATGCATAAATGCAATCTCCTAGGAAATGACAAATGGAATTGTTAACAACTTCTTCTCCATCTTTATAATCTACAGACGAGAAGTAGCAAGATGGTGGAGAGCAATCATTGGCGGTATTTTAACAGTAAGGTGCCTTGGACTTGACTTTATTGGATTCTGGTTAGAATTTTAGATTCTTCAAACGATTTTCAGATATCATCAGAAATAACTCGCAATATGTCAGTAATATAACTTACGAGTAAAAAAGTATACAACCGTGTATCCCACTCTTTTTCAGTAGCGATGCACTTGTGCCAGTACGCTTTGGTTTTAAAATAATAAAATGTAATCATCCATGGTTGCAAAAATTGAGTTTTTAAAAATTCAAGGTTCATTCCGCACCAGTTGTTACAGAAATTGATTTTATAATAAATAAACTGTTGGATTTTTAAAAAACACTAAAAAGTAAAGTTGTTCCCTCATCCGATATGGACATTGGGGATTGCCTTTTTAGTGAGACAACTTCCTGAGCCTTCAGCATAATATGGAAGGGTGGCCTGCTCCTTTCCACGCCGGCTTTACTTCCCCAAACTCAAAGCCAGGTACCCATTACTGCTGGGTGGGCAGGAAGGGGCGAAAAAAATCCGTGTTCGAACCTAGGCTCGAACCCGAACTTTCCTCTTAGGAGACGAGCGCACTAACAATCCCCAATGTCCAGATCGGATGCCGAAAAAAACTTTACTTTTATTTCCCAGCTCATTGGACGTAAATCTTTCAAAATCTGAGGACACCACTTTCTATATCATTTCTTAAAATAGGTATTCATTTAGAAATTTTCTATCTAGAATGCAGAGTACAGGTGTTTACAAAAATATTGATCTGTTGAGACAAATTGACACGAGTCATTGGGCAAAAAGTATAAGAATAGTATAAGAAATGAAGAGCTGTGGGAAAGGACAAGACAAAAGGATATAGAAGTAGAAATAGGACTAAGAAAGTGACGATGGATGGGACACACCTTAAGAAAAGCCCAGCGGAAACATCACAAGACAGTCACTGCAGTGGAACCCACAAAGAGCACGAGGCAGGGGTAGGCCACGGGAAACATGGAGGAG
>NW_004797314.1:1032416-1044526 GCF_000002075.1 Aplysia californica | reverse complement strand
CCCTGTTTTTCTATAGGAAAAGAGACGATTTATGAAAAACTTGAAGGAGAAGTTGCATAAAACTATAAATAGAAAATGACGTCTAAACATGAAATTATTCAAAGGAAGTAGCCAGCAGTGCTTCCCAGTGCCAATGTAATTAAACATAATAATAGACAGATTACAAACATGACACTTCTGATCGATCTCTTTGAAGTACGGTATTGATAATAATTTGATCAAGATACTGAATTTTTTAAAATGCTATTAACTGTATGGCAGAGCGTTCTCGAATGCTATTTACTGTTTGGCAGAGTGACTTACATTATACGAAACTTGAGATCAAGATACTAATGTGAAAGTTGTAGTGCGAAGAGTCGTTTACTTACTGTTCTCGTATTATGAGTTGTTGAACTTTGACCTTAATCATATTAGCTCAATCAACATCAGTCCGCAAAAGAAATCAAATGTTCTTGCGAGAGAGGTTAACGCATGTACAAATTTCAAATTTGTTCTACTATTTTTGATCCAGTGGAATGTTCAACTGCAAACGCAAATGCACACAAAGTGTTCACACAGAAATGCAATAACAAAAGCGAAAGGACAAAACGCTCTTGTTGACTCTCACCTTTTCGATTTTCCCAATTTATAACTACAGATCAGCCACCGACGCAATGATTACAGGACCACTGTTTAACGCCAGACACTCGCTGCTTCCCCTAGATGATGAAATTGTAGATGGCTTCAAATGACACACCGTTTTACTTTCGCCACTGGGAGAGAGGAGCTTCTTCAATAGGTCTATGTCGCTCTGAATTCGTTGACGAAGCCAGCGAAGTTTCGAAAGACAGTTTCTTTTTCGTTTGTCTTATTTCCTTGACATGTTTTCGTCCTGTCCTATTTTTGTACTGAAATGATCTTCCTGCAAGCGCTGCACCAAGAATTAATCGCTGTTTATTGACAAGTTCACAACAAACAGTCTGACGGATAAACATCCAGTGCACGCTAATCAAACAGAGCTGGCTCTTTTCTTAATTTCTAAAGATACCAAAGGCACGTTTTCCTAAATTCACGATAATTCTTGAAGAAGAGAACGTCAGTCAAATTAAAAGGGAATTGAGCAATCCCATTGTTTTAATGTTATTTTCAGTTTGTTTTAGAGTATGAAGCAACAACTCGAAGCCAAAGAAAATGAAACTGTTAAAAACTTCACGGTTTTTGCGCGTTAGATATTATTATTATCCGTTTCCGGCTCTCTCTTCCCTGACACTATTTTCTTTTCTCCTGCTGTGGTCTACCTTCCCCTGTTAGTCTGAAGCGGAAAACGAGACAACAGCCGGCCGGGTTTTCTAGTTTTCTAGCGTGCAAAATATAAAAACAAGGCGTCTCATTCCCCGCGAGAAGGGAAACGTGGCGTGCGTAAGGCGCGGGGCGGGAACTGAGGACAGGCAATCTATTCAACTGTGCGCAGCGGAGTGTCTCTTTCCGGTTTGAACAATGGGAATCCTGGGATGGACCATTAAACACAGTTGTTCTTTAATACCTCACCATGAGCTGTTCAGGTCCGGCTGATCATAAGCACTGTACAGTCACCGCCTGGAATAGATCAATTATAGAGATGCGAGACACTTATATTATCCACTAGTCCAAGAATTATGTGGGCAGACACTGCTGAAGCCCACGCTCATTTTATTCACAACAAAATAATCTGTTTTTTATATTCCTTGCCACTTCCCAGGGTGTGGCAGATTCATACCCCCCTGTGGCATTTTCATTTTGTTGAGAGCAAGTGTAATTTGAGGCGTCTGAAAAATTTATCGTTTGATTGAAGTAGCCACTGTTCAGAGAGGAATCTTATCTCGTTTACCATCCCTGATCGGTTGAAAGTTTCGATTGGACTAAAGAGTCCTCAACGATTGGTAAATCCCAGGGGGATCTCAGGTGGTGTAGGGCGCTGTAACGTAAAATCACGATCTCTTTTCTCTTAGTGACTCGAACAGTGTGACATGTAAATGTTGTAATATATACCTTTTATAAACGAAATGGGTGTCAGTTTATACAGAGCTTTCACGATCGACCAACTGTGCGCAGTTTTCAATCAAAATTAATAGTATTGGTATGAATCATCTGGGTTTTTTTTTCTGTTTTCTCTTTCTTCCAAAGCCAACTATCTCCCCATTTCGCTTCTCGTGTGCGAGTACAAACGTCTCGATTTCTATTCTTCTTTATTAATTGCTCATAGCGGGGGAAATATTTGAAACTGTGAGTTCTCTTTGTTCTAAAGTGCTGACACGTTTATGCTTCCTTTCACTTGTCTTTCCTTTTTTTGTTTTTTCTTATCAATAACGGTTGTTATTTCGTGTGTTATCTTACTTCACAACACTATGCAAATTACCCCATTTCAAAACGAAAACGTTATCTATGAAAACGTGAAAATAATCTGTCTGTCTCATTAATCACATATCGTTGATTTAGACTGTGCTGTTGCTGGTTTTTTGTTTGGGGTGGGTGGGGGGGGGGGGGGGTTGTTTTTTATTTAATGTGGGCATGTGTGTCAGTGTTTAATTTTTTTGGTTTTTGTTCGTTTTGTTTTGTTTGTGTTGTTGTTGTTTTTGTTGATTGATGGATTGATTGATTGACTGATTGCTGGATTACTTGATTGCTCGATTGCTTGCTTGCTTGCTTGCTTGCTTGCTTGATTGACCGATCGATTGATCGATTGATTGATCGATCGATTGATTGATTGATTGATTGATTGATTGATTGATTGAGCGAGCGATCGATCGATCGATTGATTGATTGATTGATTGATTGATTGATTGGTTGATTGGTTGATTTGTTGATTGGTTGATTGGCTGATTGGTTGATTGGTTGATTGGTTGATTGGTTGATTGGTTGATTGGTTGACTGACTAATTGGTTGACGTATTTTTTTATAAAATTTATTTGTTAGCTACATTTCTTCTCTTTTTTACTTTTATTGCTATTTTTAACTATTAGTTAAAAACTGTTTTGTTCCATTTTTTAATTAAAAAAAAAAAAAATTTTTTTGGGGGGGATACTGGTTCGTTTGTGTATGAGGGTCACAGTGTGCAAAGTGAAACATTTTTGTGTTTAAAAATAATTAGCATTTTTCAATAGTTACAAAGGCTCAGAAAATCATTAGTCTCCCCTATTCTACTTCAAACGCAAAATTTGGGTGAAAGTTACTGCTTTAGTCGTCAGGAAGTCCATTTTCTTGTTCTTGTAATTGCTATGAAGCGCAAAGTGTCCTGTACATCTCAGAATCCTTGTCTTGATTCGACTCTCACTCCCTTGAGTAGTGGATGCTCGCTTTTACAGCGCGTGCACGTGCGCGTGTGTGTGTGTGTATGTGTGTGTGTGTGTGTGTGTGTGTTTGTGTGTGTGTGTGTGTGTGAGAGAGAGAGAAAGAGAGAGGGGAGGGGGGGGGCAGAAAGAGAGAGAGAAAGAGAAAGAAAAAGAGAGAGAGGATGTATCTGTTTATGTTTTTGCATTATGTGTAATTGGTGTGGGACACGTGAACAGACATAACGGTCTTGAACATCAAACTCTCACTGGCGAAATGGAAGGCAACCGAGGCAGGGGTGGGCCCAGAGAAACCTACTGTGTGAACCAAAACAGAGGGGTAAAAAGGAAAAGATCAGGGTAACGTAGCTTTTTAAAGAGCATCCGAGCTAAGGAATGCATGGAGAATCTTGATCGCCGACGTCTGCCGTAGATCTGGCACTTGATGATGATGATGATGAATAGGTGCCTGCATGTGTGCCAGTGCTTACTTATCAAATTCAATAAAACAATACAAACACTGTGAAAAAAATTAATACGATCCTGGCTTGTTAAAGGGTGTCTTTCTCTGAGTCTGAGTGTCATAGTATGACCTTATGCAGTTGCGAGCGCCGTAAAACCTCTACTAAAACTAAGCTGAGTGTTTTTCTATTTACCTGCCTTCCCTTTTCCTAACACTAAATGTGAGGCAGCGTGGTGGAATCAGGCTCTCGCCAAAATAATCAAAGTGAAGAAACTTGCATTTTTCTGCAGGTTTTTGCATTTTTATCAAATTTTTGTTTTTTGGCTCAACACCTTTCAAGCCCATTAAAGAACTCATTTATGCGTGGGTGTTTCTGAAAAAAAGTTGATTAAAGGCACAAAAAATGTAAATTTTCAGTTACCACGGACTCTTAAGCT
The DNA here is from genome assembly GCF_000002075.1 of Aplysia californica. Lineage (NCBI taxonomy): Eukaryota > Metazoa > Mollusca > Gastropoda > Aplysiida > Aplysiidae > Aplysia > Aplysia californica. Next base: position 1,040,342 of record NW_004797314.1, on the reverse strand, counting down.
AAGGAAATAACTAATCTTTGACGGCCATTTTCTCACTAATTTTACCTCTGAAAACAGGTGACCCCCATCTCATTCATTCGCAAATATCTCGACTTGTATTCAAGATAAATGGATCATCCAAATAAAGACAAGTGAACAAGCTTTAAGATGATTTCAATAAACTCTACATGCCCAAAAATTGACGAGAGCCTGATTCCACCACGCTGTCTCACAAATGACAGATCGATGTACTTCTCTTTACTCCGAGTAACGTAGGAATCTGACGGAATTTTATGAGGAGGAAGCCTGACAGGGGTAGGGGGGGGGTAGGGGGGAGCGTAGTTGTTATCGTAATCGGCGTAATCCACCATAAACCCACGTGATTTTATATACTGTGTTTAATCAGCATCTGCAGCTAAAGCCTCGCCATCGTAGTGTCAGTTGTGTTGGGTGAAGCAAGTACATTCTCAGTCAACTCAAACAGGAAAGGGGGGATTCTCGTAGCCTAGAGGTTAAGGTGTCCGCTTCTCATTCAAAAGTCCCGGGTTCGAATCATATGACCTAATGGAGTTGCGAGCGCTGTAAAAAACTTATTATTTAAAAAAAAACACGAGAGGTTTTTAGTAGAAAGTTAACATAAAAACGCATTGGAACTATCTGAGGAAGAATTTCAAAAAGAGCGATATGGTTTCTTTTCACATATATAGTCACCCATCAAGTATAATGTATAAACGTATGGTAGCCTAAAATATTTTATTATTATATTTTAGAGAGACGATTTAGCAGCGCCTTCACACCCCCCCCCCCTCCTCCCTATCCGAGAGAATATTTTTATTTGCCTCCTTTTTCTCTTCTTCCTCCTCATCCTCTTCCTCTCCTCCTCCTCCTCCTCCTCCTCCTCCTCCTCCTCCTCCTCCTCCATCAACACCATTATCATCAACGACGCCACTTTATCTATCATTGCTGCCTTTATAAATACTTACATAACAATGTATTTGGGGACATGTTTTTACGAATTAATAGTTTGTGCTCCACGAACATGTCTGTCAATACCCTATGCTACGGATCATTGGCTGTTTTAACACAAAAAAGCTATTTAAGAAGCATGATCTAAAAATGATATTGTGTCCCTTTCCGGTAGTGGCAAACCAAAAAATATGCAAAATATGAAAACTCAACCAATTAAAAAAATAAATAAATGAATAAATAAATAAATAAATAAAAAACTATACCCAAGCAACCCAAGTTCACGAACGACACATTACAGGCTCGAGCAACTTAACTGTCATCTGAACTAAAGCCGGTCCGCTTTTAAGGACAAGCGGGCTAACCCAGATTTCGGGGGTTTCCAGAAATCTTGACCTACACCAAAGGTTGGCATTGCTCTACCTATAGGAGAAGTTTGGTATCATTGTTGGGTATATTTGTTTGGTTATAGAGAAAACTCTCATTGTCTTTTAAAGAACTGAACAAGGGGCAAACAACTTTTTCCTTCGACTTTCTCAAAATAGCATTTTTCGGGAAAGCCCCCTTGTGCTTTACAGCGACCAATTATTGTCCAAGGTTAGACTAGCTGACCTGACGGTGTGTTCCTAAGGCTATTAAGTACGAGTCAGTACCTTTACGTTTGTTCACTAGCCTAAATACAAAGCTAGGGTGACCTGTTAGGTAACTTCAAATTATGGTATAAAACCGTTTCATACTTCAGATCAATTCAAACTTGTTAACGCGATAAGGAGTCTATAATGTTTTAGATTTAACCTTTCTGTACGCAATGGGATCAATTTGTACCCCCGGGTTGTGTTCTTCATGTTTTAGAATACTTCTAGTACGAAGATCTCTTTGAAACTTTCAGTATTTCTCAAAAAATCACTTTGACAGACTGCTATGCAAAGCGTAGGTCTTCGGGTCGGATTAACGAGTAAATTTCCTCTTTGAAAGTGGTGGCAAAGAGTTCCCCACGTCGTATGCATACGATAGTAAAACACGATGTACGGATAGGGTTATAAATATGAACATGTTTCTGTAAGGATAACTTTTGTTTTCTGGTGACAGGGGCTCTCCGTTACCCTCTGTTGATAGCGTGCAAGGTTATGGTTCATTGAAAAATAACACTGTTCTATTTTCTACTTCCACTACAGAATATCTTTAGTCTCATTGGCCATGTGTTGGTTTTTTGCAGCTGAGGATACACAATTAAATTCATTTCGGCACTGCTACATGGTATAACAAAGTGTTTAATTCAACACAATATTATTATGCCCTTTGTGATAAATATAAGATGGGAGAGGGCAGGCCTTTTTGTAACAGTAGTTGTCGTTATGGTATAGTCGTTTGATGTCCAGAGGCTGTTGTTGCAGCTACCACTGCCCCCTTCATGGTGAGGAAAATAGTTACACATCTTTGCCTCACCACAACGTCTTGATGTTTTGTTAACATAAAAGGGACCCCAGAGTACCTTAGAGACACTTCGTTCCTGGTCAAATAGAATGTGAACGATAACAACACTATTGCCACAGCCGCTCCTCATTATTGTTCTTGAGTATTAAAATCAAACAGGCGTCAAGTTTCAAAGGTCTTTGTTGCTGAATAAAGGTCACCTTCTTGGTCTTATTGATCTGGTGAAGTAGAGAAATGTATACCTGCTTCATGGTTCAATAAGGTATTTTATACATAATTTATCCAGTCTCTTTTTGGCTTGCTAAGGACGAATATCGACTGTTTCCATTAATCCTTTCGTTTTTAACATTGCAAAGAAAGCTTGTGTTATTATTCGTTCTTAACATTGCAAAGAAAGCTTGTGTTATAGCTTGTATTGACCCGGAAAGACAGTCGATATAGTCGAGTTGCTTAGCCGATACCTGAGCTATTGGTATTCAAAACAGGCCTGATTTATTGTTAGTTTTTAAGTTGTTTGTTGCTTTTTTGTTTGCTTTTGTTTTAAGACAAATATATTTTACTAAAAGTTCAAGCTTTTTAATTCTGTTTTTATTTGTTTGGACGAAATAACACCGTTGTTTTGTTTTGTTTTGTAGCCTGCTCGTTTCAAATTCACGTTCCTAAAATAGAACCACTAACAGGTAGCCAGTTTTCGGAGAATCAAACCGGTAATAAATCGATACACAGTCTTTTTTGTCTAGTTTGGTGACCCCTGAGTACAACTTAAGACTACATTTTGCTATTGTCCCCTTAGCTCTGTTCTTTGGCTGGCCCCATTTTGTTTGTCAAAACTATTCTTTTTAAATCAAAAAGGTCCGTAGTCCCATAACGATGTAAGGGGGAAAGACCGACCCAAAACACCAGTGAAAAAAGGCAGCAGTCCGTTGCTTTTTTCCAGTAAGAATTACTGCACTTTCCCCGCTTTACTCTTTAACTATTTGTAAAACCCTTTTAATATCGGAATGACGCGTTTCAGGTTTTCATAAAATCCTAGCCCAACAGGGCGTTTCCAATTAGTTCTCCACATTTTCTGGGGAAAAAAATCTACCTTCGGCCCTGGCCACATGGGTAACAAGTGTAAACAAACAAACAATACAAACGAACGAAAGAACAAACCAACAAACAAACAAACCAGAGGTACGATCTTCCCCTTCTTTTTTAAATGTATGGGATCTTTTCAAACTCCCATTCTACACAATTTAGATCCATTAAAGGGCAGGCTTCAAATCCTGCCCGTCAGGGACAACCTGGGCTGAGACGGATACAGCATTCCAGCAGAAAGACCGTCGAGATACTCGCTAAGAATCTTCTCGCCTCTCAGGAAATGACCTCGAGCCTTCAGCGTGCAACAACGAAGAGCCTAACCCCTACACCACAGGCGCCGGTTGTCGCTTCTTCCAACTCGTGAGTTTAATTATAATACTACCTTGTAAAAAAAAATTAAATTTTCAATTTGTGAGAGTGTTTGTCACAGCCTTCAAAGCTTTTGAAAAATTGCCCATAATTATCACAGTTTCCCGTAGAATGTCAGTTACAGTTTGCACTAACTCCGAATTTCGCGACTAGAATTCAGCCATTTCTTGTATCAACCCCAAACTAACCAGCCAGGTGACAGGAACTTAATTTGAAAGGTTATGTTACCTTCATCAGTGCAACTCCCCCCCCCCCCTTTCCACTAAAAAGTGGTTTTGTGTACTAACTCTCCGACCTATCGGATAATTATTTCATTCGGTTTAGTTTTTGGCAAACACCTTTTTTCTTTCTTTCTTCTTCCTCCTTCTCGTTGACAGCAGCTAGACAGTCAATCCGATGTCGCGCACAAACTGTGCAGTTCGCCTCAACTCTGAGAGACTGCCAAAGAGCTTTCTCTCAAAGGGAGCCACATTCTGGCACGTCTGTATACGAAGGATGGGCAAACACCAAAAAATGTTTGACGAGAAAGAGGAACAAAGAGACGACGTTGGAGAGAAAGCAAGAAAGAGAGAGAGAGAGAGAGAGAGAGAGAGAGAGAGAGAGAGAGAGAGAGAGAGAGAGAGAGCAAGAAAAAGAGATAGAAAAAAAGAGAGAGAAAGGAATGAGAGAGAGAGAGACAGAGAGAGAGAGAGAGAGAGAGAGAGAGAGAGAGAGAGAGAGAGAGAGAGAGAGAGAGAGAGAGAGAGAGTAATGATATATTAAATCTTTACCTCTCAGGTTTGATGTGTTTTGAATTCTAAATATGACCATTAAGGCACCAAAATACTTGTTTCACGTAGATCTAGATCTATACAAAATCTACGTTCCTGTTGTATTTGTGTATTATTTAGTTACAATAACTGTTCAAAACGTAAGCAGCCGAGTCCAGGTCACGTTTTAGGCCGCACTCAGGGAACAGGGTCGCGCTAAGGGTACCGAACGGCCGCGGTCAGGGAACATGACCGCAGTGTGGTACTTGAATCAAACGTAAAATTGATCTCCTGACCTGTAAACGCAGCGCAGTATCTATCCGGAGACGTCTCCGACGGAGATAGACCAGTCAAATTACTTTGTGCCTCTAGACCAAGCAAAACAATCTGGGGGGTTACAGGGGGGCATGCTCCCCCCCCCCCTTCTCCCTGTTTTAACCCATAATTTGATGTTTTGCAGTGAAGTTTGACTTTTTCTTGAAAATAATTGATTTGCGACAGTTTTAGTGGTTATGTGTGTTATCTGCAGCAAATAGTACGCAGTTTGACCCCCCAAAGCAGTGCATTTGTGTGCAAGAGTGCTTATCCGATTAGTTCCTGGGTGCTCGCCGGAGACGTCTCCGACTCCGAATATCTTCTGCCGTAAATGCAGAGTTTCTTTCCTTGCCACCCAAGAGACCTAGCAAGGACACACAGTGACTGTTTTTACCGGTCAGATCAAGAATGAATGTAATCATGTCGATTCTAACCGTAGTCTCACACTGAAGGGAAGTCGCTCGCGGCTGCAGTTTGCACCTGTACTATTTTTATTTTCATGACACTGGTGAACTTATTCTTTGTTCTTAATTTTGTCAGATAGAAAGTTTTCCTTTGTCCCTAGACTCAAGCCCAGTTAGCAATACGACAAAACAGCTGGTCACACATTTTGTCGGTGAGCTGCGAACAACGAAAATCCGAGACGACAAGCGCGCCAGCAGGTCGTATTAATTGGTGCTTCAGTTATTTGGATTGTTCACATCTCACCCACAAAGCAGTTGGCCAGCTATTTTGTAGTAGTAGTAGTAGTAGTAGTAGTAGTAGTAGTAGTAGTAGTAGTAGTAGTAGCAGTAGTAGTAGTAGTAGAGAGGTACTGGGTTAAGGTAACTGATATTGCCATGGTGCTTATGCGTACACTATTTTTTTCTTACTCCAGCACCTACGAATAGTCAAAAGCTGTACACAATAATGTCTATAGCTTCACACTGAGAGATTAAATTACTGCAGCACGTGATGAAAAATACATGGACAATTCTACACCAGATACAGAAGCAGATTAAATAGCTGAGCACTAAGATTCACCGCACTACATCTAAATGTTGTATCAAACAGCCTTCATGCGAAAGTACACCATGGCAGTCTTGAATAATATAACACTGCTTACAATGAATCACCGCAGAGCAATTAAAAATGAAACGAGCTAGTTGCTTATGAAATGATTTACGAAGAAAGGCCATCAGAAGACGACTGAGGGTACTATAAACGTGACTTTGGCTGTGGACTTTTTAATCAATTGCGGTTCTTCTTCTGTCGCGAAATCCCTTAGAGTGCCAACAGTACACACGAGATAGTCATTCAGATTACAGCTCTGAAATGGGAGTTTTATTTGTTTGTTGTTTGTTTGTTTTGGTTTTCGAAGTTCGAAGGCACGGTGCTGGTGGCACTTTTTATGGCAGTCATGGTAGAAAGAAATGCAATGACTAAATTGTAAGAAATGAAAATCATTTGATCAAGTCTTTCTGTAAAAAAACCCACACGTCTAGCTCTCTTTCTCATCCTTGTTAACTCCTTTTCCTTTTAGTTGATTTTACCTAGAGGAAGTTTGTGGAATTACGTTGCTAATGTTGATAGAGAAGTCCACAATTCTGCGAGTGATAGTAATAGAAATAATGCATTTTGACGCACCGCCCCCATCGACACGACTCAGATTATTTAGGAGGCGGGCTTTTTGGACCGTGTCTGTCAGGGTCAGCCCGGGTTGAGAGAGATCCAATGTTGAAACAGACAAACACAGATATCCGATAAAAATTCTCCCCAAGCGGGAATCAAACTTATCTCTCCTACATGCGACGTTGAGTCGTCTAATCACTACTACACGTCAGTCGCCCGTTTCATTCCATTAGCAAAGTTTGTGTTCGCTATTATTCAATTAGGAAAGTGTATAGTTTCTGCATGCATCGTTTATGCTCATGCATATAGATTAATTGTATTTTTTTACTGAAGGCTGTGGAAGAATACTGCGATATGAAAAAAAAACAACAACTGAAAAGGTCTTTCTCTTAGATTATCTCGCATATTCTCATTTGTCTTGACTTGAAGTAAACTTTTACGCCCTTAATAACCATTGGACATTTTCGCCCGATATAATTTCATTTCTAATTCACCAGCAAGCCTAAAGATTATGTGTTAGAGTAAATCAAGCACAATTTACAGTGAATGTATGTCAAATACTAGAAAGCTGTACGTTTACCTTTAGTTCTGTTGGTCTTGCTGTGTCGCGAGGCAGGGTTTTTTTAAAATTTGGATCCTTAATTCTTGAGCTGGTTTATTTCGAGAATTCGATTTGCTCCCAGCTGAATTTGTTAGATCCTGCTGGGGGTGGGCCTTATAACTTGGGGAGTAATGTAAGCCTTTTGTTTTATTCTTTGTCTATTCCCATCAAATTGGGGCCATCTGAGTAAATGCGCGTAGTAACGTTAGCTTTCATAATACATATTTATTGCAACATGTTATGTCTTTACAGTTAGACATGTACTGCCATCTATGGCGACAACAGAACTGTTTAGAATTGATATTAAAAGAGATAGATGCATAATATCTAGGGCTGAGAGCAATGGTCGGTATTGAAGGAAACGCCACTTGTTATACGTACGGTAGTGATAGTTGATGCAAAAATGTAATTCGTCAAGCATCGAGCAAGTACCAATTGTTAATTGGTCACTTTTAGGCACAAGGAGGCTATCCCGAAGAATGCAGTTTTGAGAAAATCGTGGGTACAATTTTTACCCCTTGTTCAGTTTCTTCAAAAGAAAAGGAGAGTTTTCTCTATAACCGAACAAATATACACACCAGTGAAACCGAACTTCTCCTGTAGATAGGAAAATGCGAACTTTTGGTAAAAGTCAACTTTTCTGGAAACCCCCGAAATCTGGGTTAGCGCGCTTGTCCCTAAAAGCGACCATACGTAATCTGCAATAAGTATTCTTCACGTGTTTCTGACCCAGCGATGTCAAACGCGCACAAAATAAACAACAACAACTACTACTACTACTACTACTACTACTACTACTACTACTACTACTACTACTAC
>NW_004797314.1:1029148-1031582 GCF_000002075.1 Aplysia californica | reverse complement strand
TGGTGTAGTTTTTATTTTTGTTTATTTATTGCATAAAACATGGCCGATGTAGTTTTTATTTTTGTTTATTTATTGCATAAAATATGGCCGATGTAGTTTTTATTTTTGTTTATTTATTGCATAAAATATGGCTGGTGTAGACACTGGGAGGTCAATAAGTACGTAACATTTCTGAATGAAGCGTCCACCTCCGAGGCAAGTAGACGGAATGACCTGAAGAAAGGTAAATATGGAGGCCGGGAGTTTGTGTGTGTGTGTGGGGGGGGGGGAGGGGAAGGGGGAGGGGAAATCAACGCCCTCTTGAACAGTCGAACAGACCAGCAAGACACCAACTAAATAAACAACGCGCCCATCAATAAGGAGAAAACCCAAAGTAGGAGTTTTCTGAATGCCAACAGACTGACCTATACATTAATGTTATTGATACCCTTATTGGAACCAATCCCTGCCAACCCTGTCTCTTTAATCCTAGTAGCTTTTCTGTAATTATTCCAAATAAGGGAATGTCTCCCATAAGGAAAACCCCAGCGATTTGAATGATTTATATAATCCTAGGTTTTCAAGTAATTATAGGAGAGCCATTAAACCGGTTAAAAAATCCATCAAAAGTATGAAAGCTGTGTGTGTACAAGATTGGATGCAGAGAGAAGATAACGAAACAAAGCCATCTCAAGACTCGTTTCATTAAGGTCTCCTAGCTTCTAGTCCATTAACCTGTCTTTGCTTAAAAAGGTTTTGCTTTTGACGTACTATTTCAGGAGAGGATTTCTTTGCTGTACAACAGAGACAATTTTTTAATTTTTTTTTTTTTTTTGGGGGGGGGAGGAGTTGGGGGAGGGACTGAATTCGAATTTTTGTCATGATATTCATTTGCTCATCACGCTTTCAAGTTTCACGTTCTCTTTGCTACCCAGCTGTGTGTTAAGTCTAGAAAGTGAAAAGATATTCACATATCAGACAAACAGATAGATGGAGAAGTAGACCACACCTTTCGGCATTCAAATCAGCGCTATCCGCACTATAGCCCAAAATGATACCAAGTGAACTAAATTGTCACTGACAATTAACAGCACACATACCGACTAGGTCAAATCATACCAGATACATAAAACCGTTTTCCGACTGTTTGTTTTAGATAAGATAAGATAAGATAAGATAAGATAAGATAAGATAAGATAAGATAAGATAAGATAGTGCTTAATTGTCCATGTGATGAATATTCAATGGCTGTACAGGAATGGTACAAACACATGAAATGTAAATATAAATAGAATCTAATTTGTATAATTTAACTTACTTAATAAGAATTATGACGGGTGCAGTGGCTGAGCGGAAAGTCCGGGGTCGAGCCTCGGTTCGAACACGGATTTTTTTCGCCCCCTCCTGCCCACCCACCAGTAATGGATACCTGACTTCGAGTTGGGGAAGTAAAGGCGGCGTGGAAATTAACTGGCCACCCTACCACAATATGCCGAAGGCCCAGGAAGTTGTCTCACTAACAAGGCAATCCCCAAATTCCGGATCGGATGCGGGAACAACTTTACTTTACTTTAATGAGAATTATTTTAATATGAAGATAAAAACAAAGCTGACAAACGGTACAATACATATAATATGTAGTAGTAGTAGTATAAGGTTTTACGGCGCTCGCAACTGCTAAGGTCACATATAATATGTGCATCTAATCTACCGTAAAATCTTGCTGAACACAAATTTCTGGGAGCATTCTCATCAATTATCAATGATCACATTCAACCACGCACATCCCACATTGTCATTTGATTCAAGGATAACTGATACCAGTTTCAAAATTAACGGAAAAATTCAATTGACGTTTCCTCACGAAGCTGGTGATACAGTAGTCACTTTAAGTCTAAACTAGTTAAATATTGGAATTTGGAGAGAAAAAAAAACCCTCGGCGAAAGGAAATTCCGCAATAAAAACATTTGGATCGCTTAACCCTATCCGTACGTCCAGCTTTACTATCGTATCCATGCGACGTAGGGAACTCTGTGCCATCACTTTCCAAAGAGGAAATTTACTCGTTAATCCGATCCGTACGCTTTGCATAGCAGTCTGTCAAAATGATTTTTTGAGAAATACTGAAAGTTTCAAAGAGATCTTTGCACTCGAAGTATTCTATAATGTGAAGAATACAACCCCGGGGGTACAAAATGACCCCAGGGTGTACGGATAGGGTTAACATCTTAGGTACCAAGATGCTGCCCTGCTAAAAGGAGTGGAGATCCCGGATGTGCGTATTAGATTAAGTAAGCTCTGAATGCAGGACCACAGTACCCTTTTAGCTAAAATAAGCAGTTGGCCCTTTTACTTAAATCCACATCAATACATTTTAAGTGTGTGTGCGCGTGTGTATGTGTGTGTGTGTGTGTGTGTGTGTGTGTGTGTGAGTGAGTGTGTGTGTGTGTGTGT
>NW_004797314.1:1027493-1029037 GCF_000002075.1 Aplysia californica | reverse complement strand
TGTGTGTGTGTGTGTGTGTGTGTGTGCGTGTGTGCGGGAGGAGGGGGGGGACACTTTATCAGTTATGATATTCTAATAATCTCTGCTTCTCTTTAAGTACTAAACATAGACCGACTTTCTAAAACAGCTAACAAAAAAGCGCCACCAGATGTGTTTTTGTATCAAACAACTTGAAGTGATTCAAATTGGTCTGGTGTACCAAAAGAATGGGGGGATAATAATAAATATACCAGTAGCCAACGTTCAGTATAACAATCATGTTCGAATGACTTTTTTAAAAAGTCGAGACATAATGTGAATCCATCGGAAGTTAATTTAAAACCACGAAACTTGAAAGGGTTCCGAGTCGGACCCAATCCATTCTCATTTTATTGTTTGTTTTCTTTGAGGCGAGTTGAATATAACAGACAGACAGACAGACAGACAGACAGACAGACAGACAGACTGACAGACAGACAGACAGACAACAGACAGACAGACAGACAGACAGACAGACAGACAGACAGACAGACAGAGACAGAGACAGAGAAAAAAACAGAGAGAGTGGGGAATGAAAGTGGGGAAATGAGAGGGGAAAAAAAGAACGGCAGACAGACAGACAAACGAAAGATGAGAGTGAATGATGTAAGAGAGGAATACAATCCTCCCCCTCCTTCTCCCCTTTCTACTATCCGATGCTTCCTCCTCCTCCTCCTCCTCCTCCCTTTTTTTATCTTCCTCGTTCTCCATCATCCTCTTCCATATCGCCAGATCACCAATATCGACACGTATGCTGTTTCCTCTGTCACTTTTCAAAAAACTCCCGTTATCGCCAAGTTACCCTTCCCTACCCACTCTTTTCATTCACCCGTCAGTCAATAGACAGCACTGGCATACAACAGAAAATGGGAAATTGATACAATAAATGAAAATATAAGTGATGGAGAGCACAAAGGGAAAAAAACGCAGTAAATAAAGAGTAGATTGTACAAAAGAGTATTCAAGCCTTGGCTGAAAAAAAGCCCCAACGGAATGGTGAAATATGGAATGGAGGAAAAGGACTCCTCAGCAAAATTTATCATAGTATGCAAATGCTACAAGTGAAGGATTGATATTGGACAGAGATTGGTGAGATAGCATCTTGAGCATTCAGCTTTCCCTCATGTCATCACGTATTTCTGAAAGTATTAATTTTCTCTCACGAAGAAGACCTTCGTAGTTCTATCTGGAATCAAATCTGGGATGAAAAGATCTGATTCGACAGAGATGCATTGAATCATAAAAACCCCAGCAGCAGCAGGTGGCATTAACACTGTTTAATCAATTTAAAACAAAGTTGAAGACAACGTTTTTCAGAAAAGTATATTTATAATGCTGGAACTCTATATCGGAAATATCTGTCAGTTTTTGTGTGTTTTGTTTTGTATTTGTTTTTTGTTCTTTAATTTGTGCATGTCGTAGTGGTACTGAGCTTTAGAAGCTTTAGTGCGCAGGCGCGCGCGCGCGCGTGTGTGTGTGTGTGTGTTTGTGTGTGTGTGTGTTTGTGTGTGTGTGTGTGTGTGTGT
>NW_004797314.1:1007113-1026551 GCF_000002075.1 Aplysia californica | reverse complement strand
CACCCACACACACATACACACACACACACACACACACACAAACACACAAACATCCGGTTACATATGTGTTGAAAACACAACAAGACTATCTCAGCTTCGAAGCTTTTAACTTCACCACTTTAAATAACATAATTGCATTCGTATTTAACTGACTATACATAACAACTTTAGAGGAATTCCATTTTTTTTAAACATTATTTTAATTGCTTTCCAGTAATCGCCAACGATAAACATGTGGGTGGCTGGCAGGTGCTCTGTTGAGGTTTGCTTCTTCTTTTCTATCGAACATCTGATTCTATCGTCCTTATCTATTCTTCTTCTTTTTTATGTTTGTTACTCTCTTGTTACACCTCTGATCTTCTGGCGCTCATATGACTTAATGCATTTGCGAGCACCGTAAAACCTCTACTAAAAACTAACGAATAAACATTACTCATTTAACCTTATACGGGGTGTCCACTTGACGGCTGGGATCGCCCGACACGGTCACCTCAAAAACAAACGTGTTTGTGTTCAGTTTAAGTGGGGCAATCGGCCCGATCCAGCCATAATGGGCAGCCCTTATTAGCCACTACATGTATTTCATTCCTTTCGTTTACGTTTCTCTTGAATGCAGTTGGTAAAAGGAATTTTTTTCCAAACTTGCAATACGTTCATTTGGTTATTTCTAGTTATAAGCCATTGTGTCGCGACACCCCCATCCCCTGCCAGGGATGTGTTTCGTTTAGTCGAATTGTAGTATAAAAATAAGCATGTAGGTGGTTGGCGGGTGCTCTGTTATGTTTTGCTCCTTTCTTTCCTGTCTATCGTCCTTGTCTCTTCTCCTTCTTTTTGTGTTTGTTACTCTCTTGTAACACTTCTACTCTTAAGCACTTGTATGATTTAATTGTGTTACAAGTGCCGTAAAACTCCTAATAAAATTAAAGAAATAATTCTTGCACGCTAATTATGCTCTCTGGACATCTGGGAGTGTGAATGGGAAGACAAAGGCTCCGCCATGAAGCATCTAAATAGAGTTGCGCGCTTTCCATTTGGAAAAAGGATACGAGACATACCTATACTTCACACCTCAACTTTTAGAAAATAAATCTCTTTTGTCCCAAATTATCTAATAGTAATCAGCTCCTATGTTAAGATAGTAAAAGTGAGTGGGTTTATGAGTTGAATGCTCTTATCAACACTATTGTTGGGGGGGGGGGGGGGGGTTCATTTTTAAAGAAGGGGGAGATTCCGAATTTAACGTCTGTCACTGATAGGGCCAAACCAAATGTGTTGAGAACCTTGAAAACTCCACAACAAGCCCCGATTTCAAGAACACCTGTCTGGGATTTGAACCAGGGCCTCCCGCACCGTAATCCAGCATGACACCGAGACAACAAACAAATATAAAATTAAGCAAGAAAATGGACTTTGCTTTTGAAAACAAATGGGGAAAATAAGAAGTCGAATCACACAGAACTTGCGAAAGTAGGGCAATATGTAAGTGTAAGCAGGGAAAGATAGTTTATCTTACTTTGTTCAATCAACCCGTTGACAAATGAGTAGGGCCTTCTTGGAAAAAAGGGGATGTTTAACCTCCTTCTTTACAAACGACCCATGTGATGGTGTCTTGGTCAGAATCATAAAAAGAACCACTCATTTTGCACTTCTTACCAAAATAATTGTATTTGAACCTGTTTTTCTTTTTCAAATTTACTGAAGTTAATTTATCTGTATTGTATGCGCACCCCTCACCCTCCATTATCCCCTTCCAAAAAGAACAATATCGTGTTCTTGCTTCAATTCACTACAGGTTTCTCGAGAATGGGTACTGTTTTAAAAAAACAAGAACAACAACAACAACAACAACAACAACAACAGCAATAACAAAAATTGAAAACCGAAAAAAAAAAAAAAAAAAGAATTATCAAATATGAAAGAAGATCCATAGTTCCTGACCAAAGGATATTTTAAAGATCGGCTTTTAAAAGTGTCTTCGAAGTCCAGGGAGACAATCTGTCGTTTATTTCTGTTGTTCGGTTCATTGCCCAAGGTTACAGCCCCTAAAATAGTTTTAATGCCTATAAGCAACGGTCATTCTCTTGTCTACGTCTGTATTTCTTAAATACGGGCGGGGGGGGGGGGGGGGGGGGGGGGGGCTGCTTTTAAAGTTGACTATTTTGGGTATCTGGACTTTTTATGTATTATAATACAGGGTAATCCAAAACAAATTGTACAATTTACTTCGGTTAATCTTTCCCTCCTCATTGAAGTTTTGAGTTTCAAATTTGTACACAACAGTTGCAAGTTAAAAGAAATTTGTTTGATATTCATTTTAGATAAATTCACAGAATAGTTTTGCTCTACACAGAGTGTTAAAAAACCCTATTTTGAGCTATGTCCTCATTTTTTGTAGCATGGTGCACTAGTTCGCATTAGTCCAACCATTAAAAATCTCAGCGATTGCGCAGTATTGCAAACCACAGTAATGTAACAGGCCAACAGAAGCTTGCAGATACTTTTTCTCAAGTTTCCTTTGCCTGCTGACATCATGGTTAAGATTAGTAAAGAGCAGAGAGCTTTTTGTATTGAACATTTCCTCACCACAAACTCATTTCGTAAGTTTCGCACAAGGTACGGAAATGATGTAAAAGTGTCCATATGGTCTTCTTTGATATCAAGGGTGGGAATCGTCCGTCAGTTAGGACCTATAGAGACTCAGAATGAAGCATTCCCAGACAAAAGCGATCACTTCATGTCAAACACACACTGTTTGCACCCTTTTTAACGTCACCAGGCTGCAGAATTCAGTAGATAAACACCATGAGTCGTCTGTCCGTAGACAATGTCAGCAGCGATGACTTTCCTTCATCTCAACGGTCAGCATTCTCAAGGTAGATCTTCATCTATGACTGAACCATTTTTCCGTTCGCGAAGCTATCGGAGGATAGCAATGTGTTCATGATTCCTTGATCGCCTTGAAAAGCATGAACATTGATGCCTCTATGACATTTGGTTCCTTGGCAAAGCCCATAATATTCACCTTTCAGGTTTTATCAACTCCACAGATTCTGTTTATTTGGGCAACCTCATCCCCCCCTCCTCCATTGTCTTTAGAGAAACAGCTCCATATTGTAAATTGTACAATGTGTGTGGCTTTGAGTTTGAGTGGATCTTTTTGTTTTGCCAACACTGAACATAACGAACGACGCGTTAAAATATGTCGAGTCCAAAGGAAGACATCTAAACAATTGGTTCTCGGAAGTCTGAATTTTAAAACATATTTTTAGCTCAATAGGAAAAAAAATTGTTTAAAGGATACAGGGATGGAAAGATTAAATTTTTGAAAGGAAAGGAAAAAACAAACCAATCATTTCATGATTTTCCTTACAAAATCGTTTAAATTAGTGCATTTTGCATTTATAAGTGGTTTTTATAAAAGCCATTTCCGTTTCCAAACATAAATTTCTTCTTTGTGAATTTTATGTCAAACAAATTCTTTTTGAATGAATTATATCTGCTCCAAATTACAACATTCTAGTACAAATTTTGTGCGAAATATTTAGAAAAAAAAGTTGTACAGTGGTTGTTGTTGTTGTTTTTTGTTGTTTTTTTCTATATCACCCTGTACTTCAACCACTAAACTTGTAAATCTAAAAAATGATTACTCTTTATGTTGCATTTAATATCTTTCAGATTTTCTGTCCTTGAACTTTTATTTTACCTATTATGTAACAAAATATCGGTGTGCGTTTTTTCTCAAAACTTCAATTTTTGATAGTTTTTCCCATTTACTATTTTTTAAAATTTGATTCCAATGATATTTTCCGGGCTTGTTATTCTCACCATAACCTAACTTTTTAGAGGCGGAAAAGCAAATCGGGGGATTCATTAATGAGTAGCATGGATGATTATGTAATCGAATTCTGAGGCATGAATCGGGTAGGTCAGTTATCCATCTCTAACTTTTTTTCTATTCAAGATATCAAAGAGCCAAACTGAACAAAATTTTGCATTGAATATATTTATCAATGTACAAAATGTATAAATTTAAAAAAATCCTTTTTACTTGTATGAAAGTTGTTTATTTTCAATACGGCCGACTTTACCATGGTAACCGTAGATTTTATCAAAGAAATTAAAGTTACATTTTATATGAGAGATGTTTTCCTGTTATACCTCCTTGTTATAAGGCTTTATCTGAAAGGTCATAGTTACCGAGATAGGTCTATAAAGTAGCCCTCCCCACCCCACCCCCACCCCCCTTAAGAATGATGATTGGAAGTTTTGGTAGTCTGGAAAAGTTTGCTTGTCTGAGAGAGTTCTTTTTATGAAAAGAAAGAATGTATCTTTTTTAAGCGTCCTGAAAAGTAAAAGAAGCAGTGGAACAAGTTCTCGTGGCAGTTTAAAGGCTCCTTACTCCTATAAAGATAGGATGGCAAGACCTTGAAATGGACCCCTTGCCTGACATAGAATGCTAGAATATGCCACAAAAATGGAATACCGGCACCTTTGGTTATTACGGGGATTCCTTCGGCAAAAGTGTTCAAGTGTTAGCCCATGAGTAAAATTTGACCTGCCAACCCGTTTCTTATTATGCCACACACACCTTCTCCCAAAAGACCACTGGAAATATTGATTGGTTTGTTTTCTTTTTAAACCAGAAATTTTTTAAAGTGTCCAAACTCTTCAAAAAATGCTGTTATTACTTTCGACATATTGTTTTTGTCTTAACCGCTCATGTGTTTTGAGACTGACTGAAATGTCTCTAGGCCATTCCCAAAGGGGGGACATTAACATCTTGAGTTCTTAGGCACAGTATTTGTAATTGTAAATGGGCTGATTCATCAATGTCATGCTCATAACTGTGCCTGAACTGCAACAGGGAGCTGCTGCTGTGTCTTTCTTAATCCGTACTATCGTCATTTTCCTCTACTTCTTTTGTATGTTTGTTACGCTCTTGTAACCCGCTATTTCCGGGGTGCCTTGATAGTCGAAGCAGACTGTGCTGTTGAAGCTAGAAGGGCGAGCAGAGTAAGTCTGATTCCCTGTAAGGACTTCTCTGTTGACACCCACCCCTTGGCGCTCATATTATTATGACCTTATGCAGTTGCGAGCGCCGTAAAACTTCTACTAAAACGAAAAAAACAGGTATTTTGGATCGCTCTATATATTTTATATTATAGTCATTCACCAGTCTTAAAAAGGTGTAAGAACTGTTTTGCGTATCCCTATCCCCTTTCTGCCTGCGCAACCGTTAACTTCTCTTAAATAACGATACATCTGGCATTCACGGCTAAGCTTAGTGAACACTTCACTCCACATGCCACATGCTTTACCTCAGTACCGGTACCTCGCAAACTTGGCGTGATTTTGTACTGACTCCATTTTTCTCGTTCCATATAAATCACTCTGAAAACGTTAAATTCTAGTCGCTAAAATTAGAGATTCTACAATATGAAACTGGAATTATACTCAACTCGGTCATTAACTATGATATTTTTTTTTTTAGCTGAAAGGAAGATTGTTCATAGGATAACGACTCATCGTATATTTTTATTATTTAAAGATGGCGTCGTTTCTTTTCTAGAGGTCTCTTCCACAGAGGTAATAAACGCCTAGAAGTGTGAGGCTACTACATGTAGTATGATGTCAGATTAATTACCCTATAGTGTATAGCGCGATCCTTCAGCACGTATTGGTTTCGTTCTGAATGCGGTACCGGTAGAATATTTTTTTAAATTCAGATGATGCGTGAAAGTTACCCTCAAATATGGAAAGCCAGGTCCTTGTACTTGTACAAGCTGATTTCGTGTTCTTGTCATGTTTTAGCTGTTCGTTTCTGCAGCCTTCTGTTGATTTTGCCTGGCTTGTAATATACGCCCAAAAAAAATACAAACATTTTAAAGTAACTCGGATGTGATGCAATAACTTTTTTAAATTCAAAGATATGGTGAATGATGCTCGATAAAGGCTCACATCGTTGAAATCATGTCGTCTTACCATCAAATAAATTTTCATAGGATCGAACTACTCGATATAAATCTACTACTACTACTATATTAATTTGTACGATCTGAAAAGTGGTACTCGACAGGGAAATATTGTGCATTTCTGTCCCAGCATAACCGTGCGATAAATAAAACACATTCGAAAACAGGCTACTCCAGTTATTTTACAATACATGTATTAATTGATATACCAAAACGATCACCGGTCTCCGTGGTATTCCAAGGGTGAAAGCTGAGAAGGCGAGGAAGGATGACTACTAAAACCTGTAGGCACAATCCCCATGATGGAATGCTTTCCTGTGACAAAGACCTTGTTACAGAAGAGTGGATTTAACAATTAAGCAGATTATATCATCCGTAGGGAAGACACCGTAATGATCAATTTACCAGACGTTGCTTGAAGAATAATTATAGGTATTTTGCATATATTTGATATTCAAGAAGCGTTAATGGTGTGGGGGTGAAATTCGAACAAGGCGTCGGTAACGTAAAAAATCGATGGCTTCCCAGGAGATTTCTTCACTCAAGAAAGCTCGAACAAAATTGTGCTGAGCTAATCTTGAAACTGTACTTCAAGGTCATAATAACACCATGTTTCAGAGCTTTAACGTAGAGGTGGATACCTTGAAACGCCACAACACTTCCGACAATAAGCGACATTCCTAGAGCTTCTGACAAAGAGAACGTCCGGTGCGGTGCTTCTAAGATTATAACAAGATCTCAATAAGCACTGTTAAGTGTATTTCTGCCTCCTGATAAGGGTATAGCATCTCAATAGCACTGTTATGTGCATTTCTGTGTATTTCTAGAGTGCCTGCCCATGACACGGCTTCAAAACCTATTCTTTAGACCACCGTACGGATCACCACACTAAGGCCCGCGAGGTCAGTTTGGTGTACACACTGACAATGACATGCCTCCATACGGAGAAGTTTGGAAAAAAGGAGGGTGATAACCAAGTAGATTTGTTTGTAGAGTGCTCAAGAATTTGCCACCAAAATAAATAAATTATTTTATGTAACTGTACAGTGTAAATTACGTGCTGCTGTAGACTCGAAAAGTCAAGCTAATGTATCACGCTCCTGAAATGTCAAATCTCTTTTATTTAACACATTTCCCACCGCCAACTGTCGATCACACACAATGATTCCACGACTTATATCATTATAATAAGTATATTATCATGTAGGTTATAAATATTGTTCTGCATGTATTACATGTTGTACATTGACATATTAATAATTAATAAGTTGGCCTTCATTATTTTAATGTATTCAGTGTATTGTATAGAACAAAATAGTTGGCTCACATTTGGCATTCTCTCAGTTATCCGTCCCACCTTTAAAAAAACGTTGGTGACCTTTGCCTGCAATTTAAGGGGCGGGGCTACACGTGAAGGCTATCTCGCTTATAAACGGGTCAAATTTTACGGATTCTTAAAATCCGCTATCAAATTTGAGAAAAAAGTTTTGTTTCCATTGCTACGGCGGTCAAAATGGATTTTATTGACATGTCTTACGTAATGAATACCGCACTTATTTTTGTATAGAAATAAATTGTTTTTGCACATATGTTAACAAACATTACATCTACAAATTCATCTGTTGAATTTTTCCTGAACAAATTAGAAGATTTATTATGAATTTTTTTGTGAGGTAGTATTCAAGTTTGCAAAAAATTCCGTTTAAATCCACAGTCCAGACATCACCAAGAAAAATCTGTTCAATATTTCAAAAGTTTAACAAATACTATTATAATATAATATAATGTGTAGGTATATAGATGTGTGTGGTAGAGAGGATATGTGAGAGTGAGCGTGTATATGGACACGAGCTCAGGAGTACGTGTGAGCATGCTGCGTGTGTGTGTGTGTGTGTGTGTGTGTGTGTGTGTGTGTGTGTGTGTGTGTGTGTGTGTGTGTGTGTGTGTGTGTGTGTGTGTGTGTGTGTGTGCTGAAATACCAAACCAAAGTGCCAGCATCTGAACAATTAATATTTATTATCTTATCGTATCTTAGTGTTACGGTGTGTGCTCGATAGTATGAAAATGTGCTTGGGAAAATGAATGCCTTTTATGAAAGAGGGTGCATGATCGAGAGAGTAAGATGTTATGAGAATGTGTGTGAAAGTATGAGCAAAGAGTGTATCCATCAATTGAAGCCTATTCGAGCTCAGAAATGCAAGAGTATGGTCGAAATATAAAAACTAGAGAAAAACAATGTAAAAAAAAACAACACAAAAAACATCATTTTGTCAAGAAATCTTTAATACTTAAAAATAAGTGGTAATAAATTTGGCAGAGCAAAAAGCAATGATTGGGTACTAATGTATTTCACAAAAGTAATTCAAGACAGAGCCAAACAGGACCAAAAGTTTATCAATTCTAGACGGTACTTGCACCATAATTTAATTAACGATTTGGGGTTGTTATTTTTTATTTTCAGTCATTACCTGAAGGGAAGAATTGGAATAGAATGTGCAACTATTGTTGATGGGCTGAATACCACACAGGCACAGATTTTGTGCAGAAGTTATGACACACTCCAAAGTGCTTTTCATCTCAAGGTGGGCAAAATATGGCAATTATTTTAAGTATAAAAAGCTGAAAATGATAACTTCTTTGTTCTATTATCGAAAAAGTGCAAATGGAAACAAAATCAACACCTCAGAAGGTATAAAAATTATTAGATCAGTTAAAAGAGGGGAAAAAACAAGTGGATGATTTTTTTCCATGTATCCTTCAATTTCTGCTCATATTTGAATTCCATTTTGAAAACTTCAAACAGGATAAAAGTTAATAAAAGCACAATAAAATAAACTCAAGCAAATGCTCTTGAAGTGCCCATCAGATATTTTCCACTTAACTAACAAGGAATAGAAAAAGAAGAAATTCTTCACACGGGTTTAATCAGATTCTGAACAATTCTTTTGACAAAAGCCGAAGTAAGGTCAGCGAAGGAACGACTACTGTTCCTCAAATCCTTCTCTTTGCAAAATTAATGGCATCTCACAAAAGCAGTGTTGATTAAGTCAGTAGGAAAAAAGCATTACATTTTAGATCTAGAATGTCTCAAGACTAAGTAAACCGATATCAAAATATATGTCCATGACCATAGCTCTAAAAGGTAATCTGCACAAAAAGATTTTGACACATGAATCATGCAAAGATAAAAGGATCACCGAAAGAATTATCACAGAACTTTTCAGACAAAATCTGGTTTTAC
This sequence comes from Aplysia californica, assembly GCF_000002075.1. Lineage (NCBI taxonomy): Eukaryota > Metazoa > Mollusca > Gastropoda > Aplysiida > Aplysiidae > Aplysia > Aplysia californica. The sequence continues at coordinate 1,017,338 of NW_004797314.1, read as the reverse complement.
ATTCATTAAAAAAATTCTCCAGTATTCCTCAATCAGAGTATCACATTAACATCATACGTGATGAAAAAGTGGGAACATCCAGAAAATAGAGGAGATCACAGCTCCACTTGTAGTAACAAAGAATTGGATTAAAAAACAAAACAAAAAATCATCTGTTCTTCACAGAACAAATGTACAGAACTATAGTACCCTGTTGGTAGCTCCAGCATAAATTCATTCTAATATACAATTGATCACAGACTTTGCGAGAACATACTCATATTTCCTTTGACTTTCAAGCTACATATTAAGGCAAAAACAATGCTAGGAAGCAAGATTTCTTTCATTATCAGCTTAGAACTATTGCTGCTGATGGTTTATCATTTTAAATCAGATCCTGTGCTTATCAATAAACAGTAACAGGAGAGTTATCATGTCTTTTCCTTCAACAGCTCAAGCAAAGTACACAATAATAGACTTTAAATAGCTTTTCTTTCTGTTTATTTCAAACAATATTTCACTTTTAAAAAATGAAAGTCACTCAATTGACACAAGAATGAAAAAACAAAATACAAAACAATCATTCATAACATCTTAAACAAATTCACTGGCCGAAAGTTCAAAGCATGGTAATATCTGGAATGTTCTGAGAAATGCTTCAGATGTTGGTTATAGATTATGTATTATGATGCTAGTTCATATGTACCAGGACACTTAGCATAATGCTCAAGGTCACAACAGCAATTTCAGAGTAATCCTTTAACTAGCTTATAAACTCTGAGCTTGCTGTCTCTAAAAACAAACATTTCTCTACCATTTGATTATAAAAAAGTTTGACTATCATTGTATTCCCTTAGATTATTCATTTTGAAGTCGTATATTTTAAGTCATAACAATTACATAGAGAAAAAAAAGATATGCTGACAATTAATAGTCTGCCAATTTTGCCAGCTCAAATTCTGGAATGTCAAGCCCCAACCACTTGAGCAGGTCAAAGTATGAGTAAACAAAGGCACGATTGATTTCTTGTGAGTGTGAAAGCCCATTTGCCTCCTCCTGCAGGGCACGGTTGAATTTGAGTCTGGCTTCCAGTTCTGCTTGTTTGCGAGCCATCTCTTCTGCCAACCGCTGGGCCTCTTCCATGGCCTTCCTCGCCTCCTCCGCACGACGGAGCCTGGGAAAACATGAATAATTATTTATGACAGGAGTGGTATACACAGTCTATAATTTTCAAGCAGTGTGCTCGCGAGAATAATAAGGAGAAATAAACCCCTAAAAATGTCCGATTTTTTAGTTTGCTTTTTTATTTTAGAGAACATTTATAGGTGCACAATCTCTTTTCATACAAAGAAGGCGGGCCCTGAAACAATCAATGAATGGCATTTTGTAAAGAGTGTATCATTTTGAGTTGAGGAATTCATAATTGGAAAAGTAGTCACTCTCGACGCTTTTACATAATGTTGCTGTTCTCCTCCAATAGCTAGCTATTCAAAAACCTGGCTTTAACCCTCCCTGTGCTTCAATATTTTGTATCCATGGAGTACTTTTTAGGTCATATTTTTATACAGTAAATACTTTGTGCTTCTTTTGGGATCATACTTTTTTATGGAGGAGGGCTGTTTTGCTTATTTGTGGATCAAATTTCAACACATTTCACGCACATATCAAGCACAGTGCGGATTTTTCAAATATGCAATAAATTTTTAGACAAAGTTGCATTGCTACCGTATTGTGTTTTGTTGAATTTCAGAAGGGAAGGATGTTTTTAGATGGAGCTTGAGGCTCTCAGAATCGATTCACATGTTACAGTTTCTTTGTTATTGTCCATAGCATTAACAGTTTGCTTTGAAGAAACATTAGATCTAGTATCAGAAGAAAAAGTATTTGTCCAAGTCATAAACCTGTTCAGGTGGTTATCATATTTCCTGATCAGAGTCAGTAGTCATTTTTCTCGTAGTCCTCTACTCAAAACAATTGAAGGGCAATCGCTCCAATTTCATTAAATGAAAGCTTGTTAGTATTCTAAATACAACTCACCATCCACAATACAAAATTTTATTCATCTAGGGTCTACGAATGTAATCTGCCCACCGACTAGGTTTGAGACTTATGTCGATATTTCTCTTATATCAGAGCGAACGGGTGTGAAACACCCGGTCAACACCCAGTCACTCTGAATAAGACATGAAATATGCCACAGCGGAGAGGGTCAATCTATTATATAGAACTACTTCCACTCCAAATATGATTGCTTTTCAAGTCCCCTTACTTGTCTTCCAGTTCCTTTCTCTTTCTTTCCTCCTCTTCTTCTTTCTTCTTTCTCTCATATTCCAAACGCTCTTGCTCTGCCATCTGTGAGAGCATCTCCTCTTCTGCCAGTCTCCTCTCTTCCTCTTCCCTCTGTCGTTGCAGCATCAGTTCTGAGAACATAAACAGTAACCAATATTTACATGAGGCCTTATACATCCAGGACATTTTCAATGCACAGAACCAAAAATAGATACCATTCAGTCTTGAGTCTTTAGTTTTAGTAAGAGTTTTAAGGCACTTGCAACACAATAAGGTCATATAAGTGCCGAAGAATAAATGTGTTACAAGAGCAGAGAGTAACAAACACAAAAATGAAGGAGGGGAGATAAAGACGATAGATTTTTTTTAGTTGGAAAGAAGGAGCAAACTACACAAGAGTACCCGCCAACCACCCACTGTCTTGAGTCTGACTTGAAATGGTTTCCATGATCCTATCTCTTACAAAGAAACAACCCCACTTTTTCCACATGTTTATCAGGTAGGTAAAGATAACAACAGGAAATAGTAACAAAAATAAACACTGCCCCTTACATTACTCATCATCTTCACTCTTGGCCAATTAACCTACAAATAAGTGATATCAGAATTTTATCAAACATAAGAAACTAATTAAGCAACAACAGGTAAAGAAAAAAGAGATAAAACTTAAATACGTTGCACGCTGAACGTAAAACATTAAAAAATAAAATAAAATAAAAACGGGATCAAAATCTGACTTGTTTAAACTTACCATGCTTTCTCAACTCTTCCTCGTGTTGTTTCCTCTTCACTTCTTCCAACTTCCTCTGGTACTCTTCTTTCGCTTTCCTTTCTCTGTCTGCGTCCAGCCTCTTCCTCTTCTCTGTCTCTTCCTGTTCACGGCGTTCCCGTTCTTCTTGTTCTCTTTGTTGTTCTTTGCGCATTCTGAAGGAAACATGTTTTTCAGTAAGCGGTGTAGATGAAAAAATGATTGCTTTAACTTTTAACATCTTTTCTAAAGCAAAATTAACTTGTGACAGGGTTTTTTTAGGGATGAGGGAGGGGGGCCAAATAGTTCACTAGCATGATTGCCAACAAAACAGTTTTCTCACTCACCAATGTTATTATTAAAGAAAAATGATGAAGCTATTACCCTTGAACATGGATATGGTTCCTCATATATTTCTCTTTTTGATCATGCCAATACTACATTTTGTCAGTAAGCTGTTCAATTAACGTTCTAAGACCAGAAAGCACAATCGAAAGAGAAGAAAAAAAATTGTTCTTTTCACAACTATACCTACTTCATGTATCGTTTCCTCCCTTATAAAAAAAAAAAATTAGTTTCCCAATTTTGTCAAAATTATAGATCTAGTTCTGGAGCACATGCAACTGAAACCTAACACACCTAAACAGCTGGCTGGCGATTCGTATTTTCATATAATGATATTAAACCTCCCTGTCTTCTTAATGTGGTAGTCATTACATAAAAGCAGGCCCTGCACAGTCGCTAGGATGTTGTGATTCTCATACATTCATAGCAAGATCCTTGAAACCAAATTACATAGTGATTTATTAACTTTTAGAATATGGATAGCTATTCCTTCTTTGTAAGCAGCCATTTTTGTCATCCCAAGTGTTTAGCATCACAAACTTTCTTATACTCTGCTCATGTGTAACCTATAGGCACAAAATAAACACCAAACTAAGGGGAAATGAATGACCCGAGCAGTAAACACATGTAATACATTACATATACATATATATATAATATATATATATATATATTGTGTGTGTGCGCCTATGTGTGTGTGTGTGTATGTGTGTGTGTGTGTGTGTGTGTGTGTGTGAGTGTGTGTGTGTGTGTGTGTGTGTGTGTGTGTGTGTGTGTGTGTGTGAGCTTGTGTATGTGTGTTTGTGTGTGTGTGTGTGTGTGTGTGAGCATATATGTGTGTGTGTGTGCATAATTGTGGTGTGCGTGTGCGTGTGCTTGTGCGTCTGTGTGTGTGTATATGTTTGTGCGTGCGCGTGTGTATATATATATATATATATAGTCATAATCACAAATAGTTCTCACTCCCTTAAGACATGAACTTCAAATTTGATGATCAAGCAATTCTGCAATCAAGGCCTATAATAAGAAAACTCTCCCTACCTTCTCTCTTCTTCTCTTCTCCGCCGCTCCTCCTCCATTTCCCTCTGCAGAGCAACTTGTCTTTCCACCTCCTCTTTTTCCCTCTTCGCTTGCTCCTCTTTTTCCCTCCTCCGTCTCTCAACCTCTTCCCTGCGTTTGGCAGCTGCAGCCGCCCGTTTAGCAGCTCTGGCCTCTCTGTTTGATATTGACTTCAAGTTCATGTCTTCCCCTTCCTCGTCCTCCTAAACAAAGAATAGGAAAGAACAGAAGTTAGAAGGAGTTGGAGTAATAACAATAATAATAGCAATACTCATAGTAACACCAATAGTAATAGTCATATATATAAATGCTGGAATAAATATAATAATAAGAACAATAATAATAATAATAATAATAATAAAAACAATAATAATAATAACAACAATAATAATGATAATAATAATAATAATAATAATAATAATAATAATAATAATAATAATAATAATAATAATAAAAACAATACATACAATAATAATGATGATATGAATAATGATGATAAATAATTAATACTAGTCATAATCATAATAATTTCTAAAATAATAATATTAAACAAGAATGAAAATAAGAATAAAAATAAGAATAATATTAACAAAAACAATTATGTATACCGACGGTGATGACAGTCACATCAGTGGTGACACCAACGATGAACGACAATGATGATGATGATGATGATGATGATGATGATGATGATTTTGATGATGATGATTATGATGATGAAGATGAGGATAATGATGATGATGAGTCATCATCATTACCACTAGAATTGTTTGTACTTTTGTATAGAAGCTCAAAAATTGGCTTTATGCTCTTTGCAATGAATTAAATTGTAATGGTCTATGATCATTTCCACTGACATACTTTGCAATGAATCAAATTGTAATGGTCTATGATCATTTCCACTGACATACTTTGCAATGAATCAAATTGTAATGGTCTATGGTCATTTCCATTAACATACTTTGCAATTAATCAAATTGTAATGGTCTATGATCATTTCCACTGACATACTTTGCAATTAATCAAATTGTAATGGTCTATGATCATTTCCACTGACATACTTTGCAATGAATCAAATTGTAATGGTCTATGATCATTTCCACTGACATACTTTTAAAATTAACACAGTTGAGAACAATGATGAGAATGTACCTTTTTTTGAACAGGCATTTCATTTTTTTCTTCATATAAAAATATTTAAACAAGTGAAGAGAAAGGAATTTAATCAGAATTCTTAAAGTATATTTTCTAATAACAATACACTTCTGACGCTACAAGAATCCGAATCACTAGAAAATAAAAAAAAATAAAAAAACAAATGTAAATGTATTTAGAAACCATGACAGCAACACACAAAACAACAAATACAGCACAAAATGTGCCCAGAATCCCCATTTGTGGAGAGACAACACGACACAGCAACCTACGACACAGAGAAGTATACGGAAACAACAAAATAAAACTGATCAGGCTCAACTTACAGATGACTACCTCCTTCTTGAGCCTGTTGAACGTCAGTAATTCAAAGCCTGTGAGACTTTTCCTTAGTTGTTGTTGTTGTTGTTGTTGTTGTTATTGCTGTTGTTGTTGTTGTTATTGATCTTCCCAAAGCTGGGCTCTCTAGCCCTTTAGACTAATGCCATAATACAGTAATAAGTGCAGGTTTGCTACAGTTGCTGTAATGTTCTGTTCTGTAGAGTGTGTTGTCAATGTTAGGTCTCAGAGGAAGAAGTGTAGTTCTGATGTCATTAACGGCTGTGCAGCGGAACAGTTCATAATCCACAGTCTTTTATGAATAGTCACGCAATGGTCATATCTGGGAGAAGTTCTGGTTTTTATTCTGTTCTAGTGGAAATTGAGTTGCATATTATGTTCTGTTCGCTAGCGGATGATCACAGTCTGTTCTTTTCTTTGAAGGTGGTTGATATTGTCATTTCGTTGATTTCTCATTTAAAAGCAACTGCTCTTCTAATCAGAGACAAACACATCAAACTCACATTCTCTCCATCACTCTTATCTTCCTCTTCATCAGGTGGAGGGGAAGGAAGATTCAGTCTCGTCTTAGGCCCGTGATCCAGTTCCGGACTGGACTGTTCACGAACAATCTCGTAGTCGGACTCATCCTCTGTTCTTTCGTCTGGTGACGAGGGCTGGGAGGAAATAAAATGGTTGTGAAAACGAAAATCAGGAAATGACACGATGATCTTAAATAAATTAGGTATCGTTGACATCTCAAAAGCAGATTTGTGCATAACATAGTGATGACATAGATTATATTATCACTCTTATCGCAAAGATATTTTTCATATGCCATGATAAGATAAAAACAACACTGAAAATGTCATAATATTCCCCCTGTATTACATTCACCTGGGATCCATCCACACAGAAGTATCATGCAAGCATAATATTACCTATCCGTGGGATCTGATTAAAAGTATCACATTGACTCCTAAAATCAATAAGAGTGGGCTTCGGTCGCGACCGGGGCAAAATTCAAAACTATTTCCACTGAAAATTTAACACTCAGTGTGTCTCGTGCATTCATATGAGACCTTACACAGTTGCAAGCGCCGTAAAACACTTACAAAACAAAACAAAACAAACCAAAAAACAACAGCAACCCAACTACAAGTACTATCTAGAGGTTAGGCTACCGGACTCGTAATCGTGAAGTTGCGGGTTCCGGGGTTCGAGCCGCGGGCCCAACGTTGTGTCCTTGGGAAAGGCACGTTACACAAATTTTCCCCACTTCACCCAGTTGGGAATGGGTACCCATCTATAGACAGTGAAAGATCTTGTCAGTTTGTTAGTGTTTGAGCTCTGCATGCTTCCCGGGAAGCTGAGAATGTTCCTGAGTGTCCTATGGTCTGCTGGGGTAATAATATAATGTAAAGCGCATCGAGCTTCCTTTCAAGTGTGGACATGCTCTTCACAAATGCTATTTGTGTCCCAATGCAGTGAAATCAGGTGCTCGTCGATCTTTGGACATATGGAGTTCTTTGGTATCATCTTAAATGCTGTTCATTTGCCTTGCTTTCAATGAAAAAAAATTCAATTTATCTTGAATAGAAATCAAGATATTCGCGATTGAAGGAAGTGGGCGCCGGGGGCGCCTGGTTTCAGAAGTAAAATTAGTGAGAAAATGGCTACTAAAGTTAGGTCACTTACAAAGCCTCAGAGTCCGTGAAAACTGACAATTTACATTCTTTTATGCCTTTAATCAACGTTTTTCAATTTAATTTATACAGAAATGGATTCTTAAATTGACATAGAAGGTGTTAAGCCAAAAAACAAAAACTTAGATAAAAAGCTGCCAAATGAGCGGAAAGTGTCAGTTTCTTTACTTTCATTATTTAGCCGAGCGCCTGATTTCACCACGCTGCCTCATATTTATTATTAATTATTACCTTGTGCTCTGAAGACACAGGTCTCGGCGTCAGTTCCTTCTCTGGGGCTGCAGGGGGCGGGGGTGGAGGGGGTGGCGCCTCTTCTACTGGTGCAGGGGCTGGGGGCGCTGGCTCCTCCTCTTCCTTCTTCTTCCCCTTCTTGCCCTTTTTGCCCTTCTTTTTCTTTTCCTCCTTCTTCGGGATTGTGAGCTCCTTCTTGGCCTTCTTTTCCTTCGGTTTGCCTTTGTTTTTAAAAAGGTGATTTTAAAAAAAAAAGGAAAAGCTAATTTAGTAAACAAAAACAAAACAAAAAAACCCAAGGGAAAGGTAATTTAACTACGTTTCTTGACAATAAACTATATTATGACTGCTATAACACACCCAAGGTTTTACGTGTATAAGACGTGTTTGTGGAAAGAAGAGTAAGTCAAACTGAGAGGACGATCTAGATAGATAGATAGATAGATAGATAGATAGATAGATAGATAGATAGATAGATAGAGAAACAGTTTCCCCCTTCCCATAGTGTTTTTTACAATACCAATCTTCTCAGGGTTAAAGAGAGGGAGGTGTCCTTTTCAAAGCTGAAACTCTTCCTTGGAAAGTACACGAAACGTACCGTTTACTATGACCTGCAAGATTAAACCTGCGTAAATCATATTACACACATGAATGGGTTACATAATGCAAAATGATGGAAATATTTAAGATCCTGCTGTTTAAACGTTTTCGTCTTTCTTGCTGCTGCTGCTCCTGCAAAAAAAAAGTTACCTTCCCATCTGTCTATTTCTACGGTATCTGTTGAGTGGCAGTCAACGGCCAAACCAGCAGTCATTTTACAGGGGGAAAAACCCAACCAGATAACAACAGAATGCAATAACCAAAAGAAGTAGATGAAGAAGACCACTCCGTAGCGACTAGCAACCACCTGCAGCGTGATTATTTGTAGAAGCCTTCTGTGAAAATCGATCACCAGTAATGAATGAAGGAAAACTCAAGCACAGAGAAACTCCAACATTCTGGCGTAACTAAGAAACTCAAGTGCACACACAAACAACAAAGCGAAAATTTAGCAAAGTCCACAAACAGTGTACCCAAAACAAAACAGTTAATGCGGCATGTACTTCTCATATGTGAGGCAGTGTCGTGAAATCAGGCTCTCGTCAAAATAATGAAATTAAAGAAAACAGCAGTTTTCTCCATGCTTAGCAATTTTTATCAAATTTTTGTTTTTTGGCTCAACACCTTTTATGTCCATATTATTTACAAACACATTCATTTGAGGATTTCACAGAAAAACAATGATTAAAGGCGCAAAAATATAAATTTACAGTTCCCATGGACTCTCCAGCTTTAGAATTTACCAAGCTTTGGCAGCCATTTTCTTGCTAGTTTTACCTCTTAAACCAGGTGACCCCCACCTCCTTCAATCCAAAATATCCCCACTTCTATTGAAGATGGATGGGTAATCTTTTTATTGAAAGCAAGACGAATGAACAAACTTTAAGAGGTTACCAATAACTCAATATGCCCAAAAATTGACGAGAGCCTGATTCCACCACGCTGCCTCACATATGTTAATACTGCATAATAAGTGATAAGATGATGTGGCCGCGCTAATTGCATTTTGTTGACCGACATATTATTATCATAAAACACTGAAATCATCTTGGACAGTTTCGGGCAGGTAACGTGTATACGTGTGATTGTGAGTGTGTTTGTGCGCGCGCGCATGTGTGTGATTTTGCTTGTGGGTGTTCGTTTGTGTGAGTATGTGTGAGTGCGTGTGTGTGTGTGTATGTGTGTGTGTGTGAGAGTGTGCGTGTGTGAATGCATGCGAGTGTGCGCGCATGCGTGTGTGTGTTTGCGTAGGAAAGAGAATGTATGTTAAATGATGGGTATGTGTATGCATGTGTGTGTCTGGGTGCGTTATTGTCTTTGTGGCGCGTCGCTGTTTGTGTGTGTGTGTGTGTGTGTGTGTGTGTGTGTGTGTGTGTGTGTGTGTGTGTGTGTGTGAAAGAATGTGTTTTCCCTCTCCGTTGATCTTTATTTATTTCTTTCTTTCTTCTTATTTGTTTCCTATTTGTTTTTTCATTTTTGGCTTTCACCCTTTGTCTCGTTCTTTCTCCATCTCTCTTTTTCCGTCTGTCTGTCTGTCTATATGTCGTTCTGTCTGTCTGTCTCTCTCTCTCTCTCTCTCTCTCTCTCTCATACACAACAAACACACACACACACACACACGCACACACACACACACGTATACACACATGTATACACACACGCACACACTCACTCTCAAACACACACACACACTCACACACACACACTCACACACACACACTCAATCATTCACACACACACGTATACACACACATATACCTACACACACTCACACACTCACATTCACACACACACA
>NW_004797314.1:1003559-1007013 GCF_000002075.1 Aplysia californica | reverse complement strand
GGAGGGGGGGGGGAGACATTTACGAGACATTTACAGTAATGGAACTATTAAAAAAGCACCCCAAAAAACTGTCAAACTGTTACGCACAACAAAATGAAACAAAACAAAATTTCAACCTAGACGTCAGTCAAAAGTTTTGGTGACGCAAACAATATACAACAGACGTAGATCTTACAGGGTCTTTGTGAAATAGAAAATAACAAAAATTCAGAGCCAATTACGGTTACAATCATCCATCAGCAAACGGTATCATTTGTCAAAGAATCACCCCAAGTTTAAGTTCAATGCCTAGAAGTTAAAAGAGGAGTAAGAGAGAAAATGAATGGTATAACCCGCCCCCGCCCCCCCCTTCTGACACCCCCAGCCCAACCTCCACACCCCCGTCCCCAAACAGGAAACAACCAACACACTAAACGACGCTGTGCGATTAAATGATCTTGAGCTCTCGTTAGATTCTTTATGCCAGTTCTAGGTCAAATGAAAACACACAGACAGGCACAGATACAAAGATACCAAATACCAAAAATTATGTTCTCGTCATACTGTACTTTTTTGCAGTTCGAAGATAGAAAACCGTTCCACTCTAGCAAAACTACAGGACCAGACCTTGAGGAAAAAGAACAGCATACAAGAGCAATCACAGCAAGCACACACTGAGGTAAAAGTAAAGTATAGCCCCTCGTATTTCCAACTGGTTGACAAACCGCGCAACATCCGGCATCACTGGGGAGTCACCGATGGGTTGAAGATATGTCTTTCAGGAACGGGAAAGAGTGGGCTATTAATCCTATCCGTACGTCAGGTTCTACTATCGTATCAATAGGACGTGGGGAACTCTGCGCCACCAATTTCCAAAGAGGAAATTTACTCGTTAATCTGATCCGTTCGCTTTGCATAGCGGTCTGTCAAAATGATTTTTTGAGAAATAATGAAAATGTCAAAGAGATCTTCGTACTAGAAGTACATGTATTCTAAAATGTGAAGAATACAACCCCGGGGATACAAAATGACCCCAGGGCGTAATGATAGGGTTAAAGTCGTGATGCGCGAAGACATGGGGGTTATACTTTACTTTTGACCACTCCCCTCCAGCCCCCCCCCCCCCCCCCCAAACACACACAGAGAGGTAGCGTTATGAATTAATGATCAGCACTCGCCACACCGGGGTGTTCACCTTTTGCCGAGCCAAGTTTCGGCGGTGCCCCGCCAGCAGTGGGCACCTTGCCGCCGTACAGTTTCTGTAGCTCGGCCACGTGATCCATAGCCCCTGGAGAGACAAAATCTGGACGCTGCTAATCGGCAACACTGTTGCGTATATTATTTTGTTTGGTTTGAATTGGTTTATCTGTTTGCTTGGCGGAGAACAAGGGTGTTTATTGCGTCATGGACGTGTATGTTTGTTTGAGATTTGAGTTGGGAGAAGCACGGACACATTTAGAGCAAAGAAAAAGCAACACAGTATAGAAAAACAACAGAGAAAAAGAAAAGAAAAAGGGCCAACCAGTTAGTGGAACCCCCCATGCACCCACTTGGAGCACATTTGTTGGGTTTTTAGTTGGTTTTCAAGTTGCTTTTGGGAGGATCGATATGTGTATGCCATCATGGATTCGTATGTGTTGCCAGAAAACTGGGCACGTAAAATATTCAACGATGTCGTCAACGGCGTAGGCCTAACATCAAGAAGGTACCATAGATAACATGTAAACTGGTGATTCACATCTTATTCATTTCGACAAGATAACGTGCAAGCTGGTGATTCACATCTTATTCATTTCGACAAGATAACGTGCAAGCTGGTGATTCACATCGTATTCATCTCGACAAGATAACGTGCAAGCTGGTGATTCACATCGTATTCATCTCGACAAGATAACGTGCAAGCTGGTGATTCACATCGTATTCATTTCGACAAGATAACGTGCAAGCTGGTGATTCACATCGTATTCATTTCGACAAGATAACGTGCAAGCTGGTGATTCACATCGTATTCATTTCGACAAGATAACGTGCAAGCTGGTGATTCACATCGTATTCATTTCGACAAGATAACGTGCAAGCTGGTGATTCACATCGTATTCATCTCGACAAGATAACGTGCAAGCTGGTGATTCACATCGTTGTCATTTCGACGGAACAGTGTGAGGTGAATGAGAACAGGCCACTCTCAACGGATTGCCGTACTGACACAGAGGACAGAAATGTTTGATTGAATTTAAAGGAAAGTAAACTGAATTTTTTAAAAAAAAGGAAGACAGAATATAGGTCACTGTCAAAGGCAGCTAATGTATATTTTTCCTTATTTTTTTTCTCAGGAGACGACTTACTGCATTTTACTCAGACAGAAACCAAAATAACAGAATAAGAGAACATCTTTAGAAAACTGGGGAAACAGAAATGTATAAAACCCAGCTTTAAACGAGGAGAAAAAAATCCTACAGCTTCCGAAAGGTTACACTCATAATAATAGTGCTTCAAAACATGAACAGCTCAAAGCCTCATTTGCTCGTCATCCTTTCCCCAAAAGTAAGTGCACAAAAAAGAAACGAACACAAAACCTGTGAAGAGCATAGATCTAGCGATCAAAAGAGGAACAGAACACACAGGCACACACACATACACAAATGAGCAAACGTTTAAAACACGAACACACATTTCCACACTGAAGTCAGTACATCTTGCGCATAAACTTGAACTATTGTATAACCATCATCGAAAAGATCCATGAATCAAGTGCACGATTGTACCTCATTATCACATGGCTACGTACGGTGGCTCAATAATCTACTTTAGGTACCAAAAAAAAAAGTCATAAAAATGCGGGTTGCGACATCTGTACTTCGAAGTGTTTCATACTTAGTATACATATAAGGAATGACGCAAGTTGGATACAAAGCATAGAATAAGCCTGAACGTACTGTTTTAAAACCTTACATTTAGTAATCAAAATACAAAGCTATTATCAGCGCAGGTGACGATATCCATCGATGACGCATGGATTTCCTCCGAAGATGCTTTCTTTGGAGAGTCAACACAATTTATAGTCCATTCATACTATTTCTTATTCATATCGTAACCCGAGCATTTAAGTCATTAAAAAAATTCTTCTTTAAAACGACAAAAAAAATTCACGTGCCACTCAATGATAAGTCGGCAAGATGTACACGTTCAGCAAAACGATGTGTATGTGTCACAATAATGTATTGACAAAGAGTGAGTGCACAGTGGTGCGTTGCACGGACAATCATCTGGAAGTGACAGTGCGTTGTGAACAAGAACAGGTCACTCTCAACGAAACTGTCGTCTCACCAGCACTGTCTTCCTGGGCAGTAGTGGTGGTCGTTGGATCGGGCAGGGTGGTGGGTTCTGTGCTTGGTGCTGTTGATGCACATTGGTATTAATGCGCATCTGTTGTAAGTGCTGAGCGTGTTAAATATTATTATTATGTACTTCGGGG
>NW_004797314.1:979047-1003459 GCF_000002075.1 Aplysia californica | reverse complement strand
AGAGAGAGAGAGAGAGAGAGAGAGAGAGAGAGAGAGAGAGAGAGAGAGAGAGAGAGTGAATGTATGACAGACTGACAGGCAGACAGACAAACAAATAGTATGTGTTTGTGTGTGTGTGTGTGTGAGAGTGTGCGAAGATGAACTTGTGAGTGTATGTATAAGAGCATTAATTGTGCCTGTGTTTTTCGCATGAGAGTGGACATAATTATTAAGTGTGTCTTTAATCCGTTTCCATCGTTACATCGATCTCAATACGGAAGGCTTATGAGTCTCCTGGGAAATAAAAAAATAAATATTTGCTTTGACGGGTTGTATAGGCTTACATGGGACGGAAAAGACTTGTTCAGGGAAGTGACGTTGTTCATTGGTGCTTGATCTTAACATCAGTGAAACTTTGGAGTTTGAGAGCTTTAGGGTGCACTACTTCAACGCTAGGACGTAAATGAATCCTACATCTGTGTACGTAACTGACTCATTGTGTACCACGATTTGACCACAGAATTTCTCTTTCGGCCAACTAAAATTTAGTTATGTTTGCGCAACAAGTAGGTTCGAACAAGGGACCGTGTCGACAAAGATACGATGAGAAATAAATTAGACAACAAGTGACCAGCACAATATGCAGTATGAGCAGGTGGCTGGGGGGGGAGATGGCGAATGTCTACTATCTTCCGCTGTCAGGGATAAACAGCTAACAAATGGGGTGGGGGTATAATTAAGGAGAACGACTTGAAAAATAAGCCTTTTAGATGCGTCTGTGTATTGGTACGAGAACTTGATATAGAAAGGCTAATACGGATACCCATACAGTGTGTAAAACTGCATAAAATGGCTCACAAAATCAAGGGAACCGATGCAGGCTACTACACAGTACTTATAGGGGCATGGGTGAAAACAGCAACAATGTACCCAAGGCTAAACTGCAGCTTAGCACTCATATATTATCTTTAGTCCTTCAAGTCAAGCGCATACAGAACTTGTTGAGCGGGAATTTGCGCTATACAAATGTGATCTACTATTATTATTATTATTATTAAGTTCTGGTTAACAACACAGTGGAATTGTAGGTTATGAAACTACATCTACTGAGCTCACTTAGAAGTGATCATTATTGTGCACACGGGATACAGGATGGATGTGATGTAAGTGGTCAGATTCCCATTTCATTGATAAAGTAGACAGATTATATATAGACATTGATGGGTCGTCAAAAAAGGGATGAAAACTGATCCCCCCCAAAAAACCCACAAAAAACAAGAAGATAAACCAATCAGTACAGAAAAGACATAGGATCACTTTCAAAACCATGAGCAGAATTTCGAAAAATAGGAACAGTTCAATGACGACAGAACAAAAATTCTTAAAGATTATGTATGTAAGACAAGCCCTTTTATACTGTTGAGAATGGTGGGAATTACCACAGATAGTGAAAATAAATTAAAGCAACAAAAAACTTGGTTCCTTATGAGACTTGAAAACTTCATTGAAAGAAAAGAAATCAAATTGGGTAGTGCCAAAAGACACCCATGTGGGCCGCTTACAAATTTAAAAAACCCACACAGTTCGGAAAAGACAAATTATGCAGTTTCTGAGACATTTGAATCGACAGAAAAGCCTTGAACTACTTGCTCTCAGTGGAAAAAATAAAAAGACGCAGGGGTAAGTATTCCAAGAGCAACTTATTTGGACAACCTGAAAATGTGGGGGGACGAGCAAGGACTAAGATAATAATATTGTTTGCTTTTTTTAAATGGACCCCCGACCAATTGAATGAGCGGCAAACCCTGATCGTCAATATCTGCTTCGTACCTGGCACTTTTTGATGAAAAGGAGGATCATAAACAGCAAAGAAACTCGAAATGAATGAAAACGGTATGCGATGACGGGCTGTACGTTATCTGACTAAACATCAAGCAGGCGCCAGCAGGAAAATCATTCACATCCTTCAAGGAGGGGAAAAGGTGGTGCTTAAACTCTGTCTGCCAGGGTTAGATTGGTCAATGTGGAATACTACGTTGAAGCGGAAAGAGCAGAGGTATTTTATCAAATATTTTCCATTCAATAGAAAGGAGAAGTTGTTCGTTCAGGAAAAAAATTCAACAGCTAAATATACATTTTAAAAAATCAATACATTTCAGATTATTACAGTTAAAGAATAAAAGTACATGAGAATTTTGTTTCTTAATAATCATCAGCCATTGTTGTGCTACGCACAAATTTTCACTAATTCGTTGTTTATCCAGTTATCAATGTATCTACACTTTAGAAAGTTCTGTTCAGTTATTCAGTCCGTTCGTTTCGGTGAGTTCGTTGCCTTTTGTTCGCCAAGCCCTCTGTTTGTTCTGTTCATTAAAGTCATATCTACAGGCTTACTAACTTTTTCAAATCCCAATCAGGGACTCTTAACATTAAAACACTGGATTACATAACAAAATACTAAACTAAATCAAGTGGGACTGATTTTGGTATAGTGTTTGTGAATGTCCTCTAGATTTCCCGATTGCCAAATCCCGGACGGTTTCGGGTATTTCCAGACAGTTGGAAAACCTGTAAAACTACTATTTTCATCTGTTTCTATCTCACCCTCTCACGACGTCCACACTCGCCTGAAATGGGTAAGTGTGACCCCCGACCTCTCACCTGTGGTGGTGATGACGGGGGGACCTTGGCCCCCAGCTGATGGCTTTGTCTCTGGCTCCACCTCCTGACCTTTCCCTTCCTCGGGGTCAGGGACAGGCTCGGCCACAACAGGAGGCGCGGGCTCCTCTTCCACTTTTTCGGGACTTTTGGCTAAACAACAGGGACCAAAGTCAGGATGCTCATTTTACCAATCAAATCGGAATGGAAGCACACAAAAGAGGAGAAGCCATCTCGCGAAATTCTGTGTGGCATGAGTGAATTCTCGCGACGAAAAACTTACAAAGACTTTCTTATTCTTTTACAGCATGAATAAAATTAACATCACCAAAATTCCCTCTTTTTCTCAAAAGAATAATTTATAATTGCTACTTTACAGTGAAGACCCACTGAAAATTGTTAGAATATTTATTAGGGAAATTCTTTTTTCAAAGCCATCTCTCAACGTAATTTCTTGACAAACCTTGGGCTTATCATTGTAGAAACTTTGATTTTACAGTGAAATGAGCAGAGCTATAGTTAGAAGCGAGCTGAAACGGCAGTTAATAGTTTCATGACAGTTAATGTCTTCAGACTTCTCCTGTAAACTTAATTTCTAAATTTCAAACGAGAGGAAAAGAAGCATGATGCAAAGGGCGAGCGACAAGCCCAAGCGGTGCAGAGTCGTGCAGGCGTGAAAGCGCTTGCTCACAATTTGCTGTACAGCCTGGCAAGACTGGTGGAAAATGATGTGATTTTCGAATATTGTGTAAATGATTGGTAATGGTATGCGACTAACAGGCGGCTAAAAAAAATGTTGGCCCCTCCGGAGGGTTGAAACGGCGAAACAAATTGAACTGGTAGGCCATGGATAATATAATGTGGCATCAAGATAACCTTCCGTCGAATTGTATGCGAGTGTAAGCTGTCAAAATATTTTTGCGTTGATTTTTTGTTACAGCAAGTCAGCCGGTCTACGGGCAACTGTTAATTAGAAAGAGACAAGTACTTTTAAAAAGAGAAAGAGAAAGATACAACCACATTAGAACAAAGCGGAAGGTCTCCCTGAAGGAACATTGTGCCATATTATGTGCTTTCATAACAGATCTGTAGCCAGAAGTCAGTGTCTTGTCCGATTTTCCCAGATCTGCAGAGCAGTGTCGACTAGTACGGCCAGATGGCCTCAGACTGCTCAGATCCTGGTCCAGCCCGGTCCATTTACAAAGTATAAAACGTTACAGCATGTGTTTATTTGTTTGTAGAACAGATGTCGACGTAGTCCGGCCAGCTCCATAGCTGTTTGCCCAATCGTTGAAGAGCCGCTTCACCTCAAGATTGCAATGCAGATGGTTTCTGTCATATTAGTTTGTAGAACATCATGCCCCCCTCCGCCCATTTAAGGCCCATGGTCACTGCTAAACCTCGCGTACTACTGGCTTCCTCTTTAAGAAGTTACGAGGTGTGATATGATGAGTTGGGATGCTCCTGCAACATTTATCATCATCTTTGACAATTTGCAACAAATTTAAGCGGATTAAGGGTCAGTAGGTCTATAATTTAAGCCACTCCAGCAGTCAAGTCTACTTCGTTGCCTTGGATCCAAGCCCGAATAGGTCAGACGAGTCAACTGACGTCCCTCAATCTGTTTCTTTAAATAGACGTAACGCAGGCGCCACTTTACATCTCCTCCAGAGAAGACACGGAGTCAGTCGCAATCAGTTCGTGCAGAAGGCCGCAATGTGCGCGACCTTGTCAAATGCTTTAAAAAAGTCATTCACTCCCATAGTCATAGTCTTATTTGGGACTGTCAAACGCCCAATGTTCTACTCTGACAACCTGGCTACTGGCCTGCCAAGCACGGGACGCTCATCTTTAGATCGTTCCTCCTGTTATAGAACCGTCTACGTAAATTACTGCATTTCGACTCCCCATACGTCACTTCTCAAAATGGCGTATTGCGGAGTGTTACAGTGAGTTGCCGATTTGTTGCTAATGTGTTTCTGTGGGGAAATCGGGCAGACATGTGAACAGACAGAAAAGAAAAGTTGCGATGCGGCCTCGCGACAGATAGAATTGGACGGACATTCCTGAAGCATGCAGCCATATGTGAGGCAGCATGGTGAAATCAGGTGCTCGTCAAAATAATGATTTGGCAATTTCTATCAAAGTTTTGTTTTTGGGCTTAACACCTTCTATGTCTATTGAATAACCCATTTCAGTATAAATTTAAATAGAAAAACGTTGATTAAAGGCATAAAAATGTAAATTGTCTGTTTTCACGGACTCTGAGGCTTTGTAAGTAAGCAAACTTTAGCAGCCATTATCTAACTAATTCCGCTTCTGAAAAAAGGCCACCCCACCTCTTTCAATCGCAAATATCGTGATTTCTATTCAAGATAAATGGATATTTTTTTCATTGAAAGCGAGACAAATGAACAGCATTTAAGACGATACCAAAAACTCCATATTCCCAAAAATTGACGAGCGCCTGATTCCACTGAATTGTGGCACATATACTTCCACCATATCTATTTGCTTTCACGAGGACGCGCGTACGGGGTAGGTCGGCCTAGATACACAAGTCCAGTAAATCCCTTCAGTGCACAGCTCAGGACTGCCTTGACCTCTGTGTCAGGATTGATGAGCAGGCCTTGCGGTGGGACAGTATAGACAAATCACAATTTCTAAAAGCAAGCACTGACTAGCCAGCCATCCCAACCCGACCCTAATCTGCCCAACCAACCAGCGGAAGTACAAACAAAGTCAGTGGACATGTTGCGCTTATCGACAAGTAGACATACAGAGAAGCACGTTGACATATTACACGGTTATTATGTGCTTGAAAAGGGTAAGACAAAGACAGACCCCCCAAAAAAGGAGAAAAGGATAGAACCTTCCAGCGGTGCCTGCTTATCACCCACCCATCTTCAAGAATGACATCCGTAAATGTAAGTGCTTTTAATTCTAAGTCTGTGCACAGGGCGCAGAGTTTGCTTAACGAAGACTACACCGACATAATACCAGCCACTTAAAGCACGGAATGAAGGGAGATAGATCAGATAGGCAAAAACAACATAGAGGAAGAATAAAGAAAAAGTAGATATGTTGAAACAAAGCAGAGAAAGAAAATAACTAGGACCAGCCAGTCGCACTCTCTAACCATACTCGCTTATTTCAGAGGATCGTGAGAAGCCCCCCCCCCCCCACCCCTTTCCCCATCCGCATGTATCTCTGCTAATATCCTTCAGCACTGCCCGCGCTACGCCACCCTTCGTACACAGACGTGGCAGAATGTGACTCCACTTGAGAGAAAGCTCTATGGCAGTCTCTCAGATCTGAAGCGGACTGCACAGCTTGTGCGCAACATCGGGCTGACTGTCTAGCTGCAGTCATTGAGAACATGTAACAAGGAAGAAAGAAGAAGAAAAGTATCTCTGCCAGCGGGAATGAGAGTGGTGTGGGGACGATAATAATTATCCACAATTTCCGAAAGTTTTCTATTGGTATGTTTTACGAGTACAAAAAAAGGTGTGCTCTTAAGCTTATTCAGTGATTTTTTTCTTCTGATTAGTAATCATTACGAAGCATAATAAGCATTTTGACACATCACTCCAATCAAGGTGCCAAATAACGAGTACGTGTGAAAAACTGACACAGCTGAAAACGCAAGGTCAATCTTGTCAAGTCGTGCACGTCGTGAGACACAATGTCATGGGTTTGTTCACAATGATTTTGAAAACGTGAATTGCAGAAACACAATCAGGCACACCAGGTTGACGGATATGGGAAGGTTACTTGTTAATGCCATTGCAAATATCAATGATGATGATGATGATGATGATGATGATGATGATGATGATGATGATGATGATGATGATGACGTAGAGAAGCAGTGTGTATGTGTGGGGGGGGGGGCGTTTTACTGAGCGACAGCTAAGTAGTCAAACAGATACGTCAGCATTTAAGTCGCGCTGTTGCTGTCTGCGAGTCATTGAGATAACGGTATCCCTTTCCAAAGACAAACCACTGATGTAACAAGAACGTAAAAATGCTTTACTTCACCTTTCCACATACAAACCACTGATGCAATATGAAGGTACAAATGCTTTATTTCCCCGGTGACCAAAACTTAGATCACCAGTTAGGAGACGAAGTGCTTTTACCTAGTTCAGCGACTACACGGACATAGTGGGATACAGCATCCCAGCGCGTAGAAAATAATACTCCATAAAATAACTTTCCCCCTTGAGAATCAAACTCACGCCCTCTGTGTGTATAGGCCAAGAACTTAACCATGACACCGCATTATCATTGTATTAGAAACTAGTGAATGGAAATCTCACTTGTTTACAATGGGGTCTTAGAGGACGGACTTTCCCAAGATTAGATCTAAACGAATCTAATATAATGAAAAACTGAAAATTAAACTACAGTGACTCCAGGCTCCTCAACAAAACTGTGCACCCTTAAAATGATTCTGAATCACAATTATTTTTATTTCAAATTCGAAAGTTAAGTGGTTCGGAAGTTTTAGGCGGCCCAAAATACCAAATTTCCCAAATATAATATGTATAGCTGCTGAATAATAAACAGTTGAAGCAAATCACGCCAGAGTACAAACCAGACTCATGTTCATATCAGTAGATAGAGACTACGAATATTCCTCAAATCAAACCCGTTTCCAGTGCTAAAAATGTGCATGGTTTAGCCCCAGTAAAAACGCCCCGAACGGATTGAACAGATATTGTTTAGATAAAACTCATGAAATGATAACACTATGGCAGCCACGTTTCGCTTACAACTCACCAGTTGTTAAGAACAAAGAAGACAAATAATATAATGAGCAGACCACACCAATGCGTTAACCAAACAGTCGCCGCTATATCATGAACCAACAGACCAGACAAAAGTGTCCACCAACCACTCGGGGCAGAGTGAAATACGCACGCATGTATGACTCTTGAAATGTTGAACAAATCTACCGCTCAGTTCAGATTAGTACTGAAACTGCATATACACACACACACACACTCGCATATTATTACATTATACACATATAAAACCTAAAAAAGCATATTAATACATTATACACATATAAAACCTAAAAAAGCATATTAATACATTATACACATATAAAACCTAAAAAAGCATATTAATACATTATACACATATAAAACCTATAAAAACATATTATTACAATACACATAAAAAACCAAAAAATACACAAAAGCAGTCAATTGGTGCAAGCGTCACGCCAAACTATACCCTTCTCCTCTTGCTTCGCGGGTGGAGGGGGAGGTGGAAGATCCACCGGCCCGTACAGTTTCTCCAACTCTCCCTTCTGATCCACCTTGCCTGTGACAGGTCATGGTTGGGAAAGGTTACTCTCTACAAGTAAAGTCCGTACATTCCCAGCCAAAAATAATCCATTTGAAAACAAACACATTCTGTAAACGAACAGTCTGTCCTACTGTTCTGGACAGGTGTTACTTATTTCAAAGCAGTCACAAACCAGTTGTTTTTATGAGCACACGCTGAAACAAGAATAAACTCAGAATGATGCACTAAGCAGTTTTCATCACACTGATCAGCGACCTAGTTCGTTCTGTGCTGCACATTGATATATTATGGCTTTTAAAAACACAATTTAAAAAACTTATAATTACATCTTGATAAATCGCAGAACACACAGGTTGAATGTCGAACAAAAATCTAAAATCGTTGGTTCGCTGGGCATGTTCCGTCACCTGGCCGTCTGATCACTGGGGAGCACATCAACAAAGCATAGCAACAAGCCTACTGAACACACACAATACACCGTTAACCTTACTTACACTGTGTTGAACTGGACAGGGATAAAAAGAAGCAGACCGGTAATATCATAATGTTACTGGAAAATCATCCAGGAGACAGACAAAAATAATACAACACGAGAGGTGTCCTAGTCTTGTGGTATGGTGTGGGATAGGAAACTACCCGTCGGTGGTTCTGATTCTAATTAAATAAACAAAGACGATGCCTCATCCTTAGGATACACTGTGTACTTAAAGTTTCTTATCTTCTCTCTCCCTCCCCCTGAATGCACATGCTGTACATTGATAAAAACGGAGCATGGATAACATACAGCATCGCTGTTCGTTCAATAAACGTGGGAAGGGGGTTGGGGGGGGGGGGGGTAGGGGGGGATGGGGGTCTATAAGCAGACATAATATAGTCTTCATATGTACAAACCTTGGTGTAATTATTATACCAGTTAACATTATGATTTCCAAACTACAATACAACAGAATACAATGAGCCTAATGCTGTGAATTCCAAAAAAAATCCATCCAATTTTTTATTTGAATACAAATCTGCAGCTGAAAATTAAAAGAAATTTTTAAACGACAAAAATATACGTAAAAGCACATCTACATAACATGCAATAACTAAATTAAGACAAACGATATAATGAACACCCAAAGGTACATCTATACATTAGGTAGTTCATGATCCCCCAAAAAAACAAATTTAACAATCATTACTCACCAACAACGAAAGGCTCGTCCTTTTCTTCCGGCGACTTTTTCCCCTTCTTCTTGGAGTCTTTAGACGCCTCACTTTTCTGGGACACTCCAGTCTTGCCACTTTTCACGCTCTGTCGTCGTCGAGAGAGACGCCAGAGTAATAATCAAAATAACAATAAGCCATTAAACTTATAAGTATCTTTTACAGTCTTTAATCGTAAGGATTACCTCAATTGCCCACCCAAACCACTATACTCTTCCCCAACCTTTTTTTTGTTTTGAAAATGAGATTATGACCCAGTTGTAAAAGTACTTTTGAAATTAATATACAGCAACCAACGTGACAGTTACCGTCACCTTCCTTTGTGAGAACACAGTAACTCCAAAGAAGTCAAGCTTCAAGGATATGCAAGTTTTCCTCTTTACAGTCTATGCAATATGTAGCAAACAACAATAACAACAACAAAACGACAGCAACAGCAACTATTACAATGCACCAATAAGAGAGATCGGTACTGGAAAGGCAAAGCTCTACTAAAGCACTGACCTGCATGTCCTCTGCCTTCTTCTCTGTGGCGGTGCCACCAGGCAGAGACGGGCGGCTCTTCTCACTGGCAGCGTCATCAGCAGCTGCGGCTGGAGGCGTCTTCTCCTCCACAGGCAGAGTTGCCTTCACGCTGACAGCACTGGGCGTTGTTTTACCAGAGGTCGTCTTTCTGACTGTGTCAGGGGGCGTATCCTGAGTCAAGACATGAATATTTCAGACATTGTCAGCAATCAAAACACCAGTATATTCAATGAAATTGAAATACAATTACATCAACACAAGAAAATAATTTGATCATTTGTCTCTGCCTGTGGATTAGATTTCTTTCTGTATATGTAACTGACAAATCAAATGTCATAAGACACGTTTTCAGGCTCTTTCTTGATGTAACAAAAACTCTGCTGAACATTAATTCATACTTTAACAATCCCCTCTCCTACTCCTTTTGGGAAACACAAGGCATAAACATGAGAAGTTTTTGACTGTCAATTTAACATCATTTCAGTTCGGTCTCTTTCACGAGTTCAAAATGACGGTTAAAACGAAAACCTAAATGTTCTTGAGAGCATAGCCATAATGTACAATACTTCCTGGAATATAACCTCAACCCCCAGTCCCCCCTCTGCTCCTCTCTTCCTTACTCATAACTCTTTCTACTGCTACTCCTTCTGGATCCTTCTTACAGTTGTCTCTCAGTCACATCCCTGATCTTAGTAAGATCGAACACTTAGCCTTCTCGAATAAGAACTAAAAATCTCCTAGGTCATGTGTGCAAGTTGAGCACACTTAATATCACTTAGTGGTCGTCAAATTGATGATAAAAGTAGGCTCTGTCCGCCACCAACACAAAATTCAAAATCAATTCCTTCATACTGAAACTGGAAATACTCTAGTGAGTACTTAAAAAATAGTGTACCTTTGAAATTGAAATGTGGTTGCCTGAAGGCAAGGGCCTTACGAAGTAGAAAAAAACCGTTTGTAAATGTAAAAATAAGTTGCAAGCTAGCTGAAAAAAGAAGAAAAAGTATACCCCACCAGGCTGTTCTATCAATGGGTACATACCTTGGTTGCGGTGCCTGCAGCCTCTGCCACGGCCTTCATAAAGTCATCCTCCGGTTCTGGGGCATTTTCCACTTTGCCCTCGAGAGCCGCCATGACACCTTCCATTTCACTCAGGTCAGCAAGCGTCCCACCAGCGATAGAACCCGCCTTTGAACCACCACGAGATTTTGATTTGCCCTGATAGATTGAAAACAATGAGATGAGATGGTTGCCCTAAGCATCTATCTTTTCAACACTTTGTCATAAGGAAAATTCAGAAAAACGAAAACAAAGGAATCTCCACGATACAAACCAACTGAATTCTTCTGCTTTATATAAATTAAATTCTTCCATCAAAAACAAAATAGGAAACCTTTAAAGATTTAAGTTAGTGACAGTTTTTTCCTGCTCAGGTTTACAAATATTTTGGTAGTAGAAAATGGCCTTCGTCAGACGGTCATCCATTAAAAAGTTGAGAATCCCACCAGGGTACTAGTGGGACTGTTTTTGCCTCGGTCAAAATCTGTTTACAAGCTTACAATCACAGGTTCAATTTTCTTAAATGTGGTTCAAAGGATGAAATTTGAGTTGTTACTTTAACACTTTGCCCCCACAGGACGCCGATCAGCAACGGTAAGAAGCCGTCCTTTTTCCTCATGGGACGCTGATCAGCGCCGGCGTGATATAGCGTGTACCGTATCTGTATACCTGGTCCATGGGGATAAGCGTTGAGCGCTCTGCACGCTGCGAGGGTGGAAAGTGTTAAACAGGGAGGGAGGGGGGATGAGAAGAGGCCGTTTGTACAGGTGATTGTCTCATACAGGTTGTGGCTGTTAGAGCCGGTTAGACTTTACCTTCTCCCCCTTCTCAGACATAACATCAGTGCCTTGGTAAGAGATGCGGTCAAACTCCATGTCATCCATCTGTGAGGTCCGGTCAGCTGGGATGGAGATCTGGCGCTTTCCGATACCACTCTCTTCTGCTTCTACAGATACAGAGAAAGAAAAAAGGAACATCCTTATTAGAATATTCGGAGAACGAATTATTGGCAGTTGTAGCGAACATATACCACACCGGTATTCAAAGTTAGATGAAGCAGGACTGCAAGCAGTTAAAGGGCACCACTGGTGTTTTCTCTCCTTCTCTCTGCTGTTTCTGAATGTCTATCTGGCTGGCTTTATTCCTCTTCACTTAAAGGCCATTCTCTTTTCTTCGACTTCCACTTTGCTCTTAGAAAACAAGACTAAAGAACTGAGCTCATCGGGCACACCCAGAAACCATCAGATTCGAAACCTTAGGCAGAACTCAACGGGAATTATATTCTTTTTTTGGTGGGTTTTTTGTGGGGGTTTTTTGGGAGGGGGAGGTAATTGAGTGCTATTGACAAGCAGAACGGAAATGAACATTGATAGAAATAATTATGCCACTGCTATATTGTCAACACCACTGTAAAAAGGGGAGTTGGGTGGAGGGGCAAGATCACATCCAGCAATCAACACGAAATGACAGCTGGAGCAAAACTTTTCCTGAACTAAAGATGGAATGACTGTAAATGATTGCAAACATCCTTCCACCCCACCCATACAATTTAGATTATTTAGCAGGAAAGTTGCTTTGACAAACCCCGCCAGTCTAGACCGAGTACAATGCATTCAAACAGAAGGATGAAGAGAAAAAAATTACTCCATGAAACAAACTCGCCCTCGCTGGAGCCAAACTGAGCATGCCTTTTGTGTGAAAAGTCATTAGCCTAATCACAGAAGCTGGCCATAAAACAAACAGTGGTTATTAACTGTTTGTGAATGATCAGCACCAGAGGGGAGGAGGGGTGAGGAGGGGGGGACAGAGAATGAGGAGGACCAGGAAGAGAGGGAGGACCAAGAGAAGGAAGAGGAGAAGGGGGATAAAAAAGGAGGAGGAAGAAAAGTGGGAGGATGAGGAGGAGGAAACATAAGAAGGAGTGGAAGAAGAAAAAGAAATAAAATAAAAGGAAGAGGAACAAGAAAATAGAAATTTATTTTTTTTAACCAAAAAAACAGAATATGAACAAGACAAAGCAAAAGCAAAAAAGATTTTAAAAGATATTTACAAATTGAAAAAACAAAAACACTCATGAAGAGCAAAAACCACAGCAGACTTACTCGACCCCGGAGCTATAAATATATGTCCTTCCTCTACCCCACCCAGTGCCTCTGTGAGGTCCACCCGGGACTGGATGCGCGTGCGGCCTTCCGAGTCACTGACAACCTCGATCTGATCTGGGCTCAACTTGTGATTTGCCAAAGCCTCCAGCAACTCTTCACTTATCTCAGCTTCATCCGGCAAAGTTTCGGGGTCGATTCCTGCCGCCTTGGCAGCTGAGGAGGACAACAAGAATGGTTACTGGTAGAGGAGGGCAAAATCCGGATAATCTATAAGGATAACCGAATAATTCTCAATGAAACATTGTCCGAATTCAGACTCTTAACTCTCTTTCCTGACTCGTTTGCCAAAGTGGGTGCACCCATTTAATGTTGAAGTAGTGCTAAACCTGTTTGTCGAAGTTGTTCAAACCCATTTGCCGAAGCGGTTCATGTCATAATATTAGCCGAAGAGGTGCACTTACATATTATCCGGATTTTGCTAAAGTGACTCATTGCCCAGCCCTATTTACTGGCATACATAGAGACAGGAGTCGATCTGATATTAAAATTTAATCATCATTTTGCAACCAAGAGTTAAAGTCATGAGGAATGGGAATAAACAGGCCACTTTAAATTATGTTTAATTACAATTGTTTGAATGAACCATATTATGTAATATTGATATCAATACAAGAGGGACCGACAGCCAGGGGAAAACATTCACAGACAAACAGACAGACAGACCGACAGGCAGACAGACACATAGACAGACAGACAGACAGACAGACAGACAAGGAGATAGAGACAGAAACAGAAGACAGACAAACTGGGAGAAATGCACACACAGTGACAGACCCATCTATACGCATTTAAACACATGGGGACGGAGACACATAAAGAGAGGATAAAAAAACAGAGATATCAACAAAGAGGTCTACTCCAAAAAAAAGAAAAGCCAGTAATGCATTATGAGACAAATAGTAGTAAACATATTACTGTGAACCAACAGCACAGCAGGGGAGGAGGGGGGACGAGGGGAAGTGAATGAAGAGGACAAGAACAAGGAGGAGGACGAGGGAGAGGAAGAGGAAGAGGACAAGGAGGAGGAAGAGGAGGACGAGGAGGAGGAAAAGGAAGAGGAAGAGGACAAGGAGGAAGACAAGGAGGAAGACAAGGAGGAAGTAGAGGAGGAAGAGGAGGAGGAGGAGGAAGACAAGGAGGAGGACGAGGGGGAGGACGAGGAGGAGGTAAAGGAAGAGGAAAAGGAAGAGGAAAAGGGACAGAAAGAGAAGGAAGAGGAGGACGATGGCGAGGAAGAGGACACGGAAGGGGGAGAACGAGGAAGAGGACAAGGTGGAGGAAGAGGAGGATGAAGGCGAGGACTACGACGAGGAAGAGGACAAGGAGGAGGAGGAGGAAGAGGACGAGGAAGAGGAAGAGGACAAGAAGGAAGACAAGGAGGAGTGAGGAGGAAGATGATGAGGAAGAGGACAAGGAGGATGAAGAGGACAAGGAGAAAGACAAGGAGGAGGAAGAGGAGGAAGAGGAGGAAGAGGAGGAAGTGGAAGAGGACAAGGAAAAGGAAGAGGAGGAGGAAGATGGAGAAGAGGATAAGGGGGAGGAATAGGAAGAGGACGATGACGGGGAAGAGGACAATAAGGAAGACAAAGAGGAGGAGGAGAACTTACCAGCAGTTGCCAGCGACTTCTTGATGAGGTCCCTGTACTCAGCAGCGGATGGAGCAGCACTACTAGCCCGCCGGTTTCGCATGATCTCGGCTATAGCATCCTGGATGGGCCAACAACGGAGACCATCAGATCACGTATATATTGACAATAGCAAAAAGGAACCTTATATATTTTGTTAATCAAGTGTTTTAGAGTGAGAAGTGCACCACCTTGCCACTAAGCCGAAAGAATAACTTTTTTAAAAAGTTTGAACTGATAATTTGAAGCATACATTGCATATTAACAACATTTATACCAAGTGGTCAAGATAATTAGTTTGCTTTCGACAGTAAATGAAAAATATGTCAAATGAAAATTATATCAGTAATTTAATACTTACAGGTACAAATACTTTATTATTTTATGAACGTATTGTTGTCGGCGAGGCCTCGATATAATTCCTTTAATTTTTACCTTTACATTTAAGTCAAAATGTATGCCTCTGAATACATAATGCAATCGTTACAACATACGTTTATGAACCATAATCAAAACGCATCAATATTGTTAACCTGGCGTTAAAGGAACTAAAATCCATTTGTGGTGAATAATCTTAACATTACTGTGATGGTATTGAAAGCTTATAAAAAGAACTCATTTTATTTCATTAGAAAAATTAGATTCTTCATAGTTGTTCCGAGTTTTAAAATAAACAGTATTTCAAATTAGTAAATAAAAAGACACATTAAATGTATAGGTGTCAACGTTGCACTAATACTAATCCATACGTTAATCTTTTCAAAGGTAGCATGAAAAGTATTGATTCAATGCAAGGAGGGAATTCCATGTAAACACTTATCGCTCACATGATAACACAGTGTCTGCTCAAGTTTATTGCGAGAAAAAAAGGGAATATATTTATGTGCAAAATGGCGCTTACAAATTTATGTTCATGCTTTGAGATTACAGAAGGTGAGAGAAATTGCACAATAATAAAGATGGAGGTAGCAGCGTCATGCATCGATCTGGTACAGAAAGTTCGTGAACCACACAAACAATGCATAATTTAATATTGAAACTGGAAATATCGTTTGCGTAGTTGGCTTGGCCTAGATCAACGCACTGTAGGGTCCCCTTTTTTTTGGGTGAGTAGTCAGAAATCAGGTGTCCAAATTAGTAACTTGATCTGCAAACATCTTTGAACGTACAGTAAACCTCTGCCACACACAGTGATTCGGGAAAAAAGCAACGCGTGCTTTGAAAATATCAACACTTTCTAAAGAGCATTGCTACAGCTACATACTGATTCCAACCAATGCCCAGTCTCATACCACGACAAACACACATCTGTAGAGCGCTAAAGACAATTTCATCATGTTTAAATGTACATGCTACACAATACAGGATTCATCAAGAATAATTCAAATAGCTAGAATATGTACATGTAATGTGTTATCGAAAACTCCATGTACGGCAAAGTCGCTGGATCCCTATATACTGCTTTGAGGTAAAGTTAACTTGAACTTAACGGTCTCCATGCAGTTTCCAACTAACAATAACATTTTCAAGTTTTATAGCACCCAGGCACCAAACCCAGATAATACACGGGACTTCTTATATAGGAAATTTCTCTGTAGACAGTCAAACTTCAGGACATTTGGTCAAACAGTACAAGCCACAACTACCTACAGCTTTTTTAAAAGCAAAATTTAACGAAAAGTTCAATGGAAACCCCTCTTACCCATTTCAGACAGTTAAAATCGGGGTACGTTTAAGTGGAGTAGACATGCCGACATCCTGATCATAAAAATAACTTTCTCTTTTATTTCTTTTCACAAACGTACACTGACCACTGGGCAATGAATAACTCAACCAGGGGGCGACAGACATCCTATAGCATAGGATCTTAAGGTGAGTCATGGCACAAAGCAAGAATTCGATGCGTGAACATGCTTCAAAGTTTGTGAAACAATTCGTGATGATCACTTAAAAAATGTACACATACCTATAGCTAGACAGACGTATCTACTTACACTAAAGCCTGATGAAAAAATGTAGAATTGAAAATGTCCGTGATACATAATTATCTTATCTTTCGATTTCACTACAAACAGTTTACCCCATAAATTTCGGAAAGTCCGAGACCACAACCAGAAGTAAAAATCAAAGGGTGAATCTTATAGAATCATGAAAACCCATTCACTACTTTCGGGAGAAAAAAGTATGAGGTTTCATACATTTTTAGAGGGTCGCTTCTCGAGGTTTCTTTCCAATACCGTTGGATGTGGTACGAAAGTAACATTACGTAAAGTAAGGCTTGACTGGAGGCTACGCAATAAGGACGAAGCTGGATCTCAACATGAGGTGGAATGCAATTTGCAATCCTTAGAACTCTTTAGTGAAGAGGGAACTTGAAATTACTCAATCATGGGGTCGTTAACATTTGTGCTTTTAAAAATGTTTCCCAAACAGGCAGGACAAACTGTATGGGGCATTAAAAAAATTCATTAGCTAATACACTTGACAAAAACTTTACGTTCTCCTTTTCCTTGAATTCCACCTGATCTCTCCAGAGCTGTACCAATCCACCTTTGATGTACAAAGTACTTACAACTTCCTTCACTAAGTCACGGGAGAAAGTCCCAACGTTAACGGCACGTTAATTTCGGATCTGCTGTTGTCTACGTCACTGTAAACTTACACCTTTCTTGGTCAACCCCATGTGCTGAATTATGCAAGTATGAATATCAAGAACGAGTAGAAAATGACACTCTCGACCACACCTATTTTTCACATTTCTTGATATACCGCCTCACGTCTCTTTCCCATGGTGTCTTCTAGGTTTCAGCTCGCATATGTCAAAGAGCTACCACTGTTATCTCTTGATATTAATATTATATTCCTTTGATGCTGTGGCAATTGCTGAGCATAATATCACAAAACAGTACCTAATAAAGTTTCAGCATTTCAGCTTTGAGAAACACAAACCGATAGAATTAATGAATACTTCACATGTTTCTCAGCAGCGTCATGTCGGTATTTAGGAATGAATTTTTCTCCTATGTGGTCAAGGAATACTAAATATTTGTGAACTGGACAAGCATGATACAAATCTGGAACTTCTCGACAACTTCTAGCACAAAACAACGCATGGAGAACAATATCCATCTACTCTACGGAACTGTATAGAGTATATGGGTACGAGAGTCACAGACAGGACTGAAAATAAACCAACACCACAAGAACGCAAAGAGGACTGAGACGACATAAAAGATACATGATTCACAAATAGCGTAAATCCTAAATTATATAGCTAGAAACCCAATGATCAGGAAGACAGCCAAAGGAAAAAGAGTTCTAATTTTCTCATTTGCTTCTATAGAACGTTTGTGCGTGTTCTCCGTTTCCTTAACTTATTTGGGTGACTTTTTACATATGAATTCATGCGCACTGGCAAGAAAAGGGAACGCTAACACAACCTGGCTGAGGTTGGGATTAATCGTATGATAACAAAACAAGGAATAGAGAAACAAAGTATTCACTTATAGCCCTCCATCCCATCCCATGCTGAAATATTTTGCATGTGTATTCCCCAACACAACACAACTTCCGGTCACCCCCACCACATCGTCAGTTCACCTGTCAGCACAAGCGGCGTGACAAAAAGAATTCACATAATAGCACTAACAATCTGTCATTGGTTTAGCCTCGGCAATTTTTTAGATAAGCACAACGTCGCACTTTCTGCACACTTGCTTCTTCCAGGGGTAGGGGCGGGAAGGTTGTTCTTTTAACTAAAATGGAACACTGATATCTTCGACTGCCAGTTGGTAAAAATTTCCCCTTGTATCTACCTCAACACACTTGCAGGGGAAATACCGTGTTAGGTATAGGCTTGTATAGATACTGTATTTATCGAAGTCTAGGAATACAGTTAAAATCTAAAACGATGTCAATGACGATGACACAGAAATAATAGGTCCCCAAAAGTGTAATTTCGAAACATTAATATCAGAAGTAAAGTCTTCACGGTATGCAAGGATGCTACTACATCGAGGGTCTAATATTAGATGGTGATATGACATCACTAACTACTATGTACAAGATACCTGCATAATGCGGATGGCTTCCTGTTCGTGAGCAGTGAGTCAAAAGGAAATGGAATAACATCGATCAACATTTACAATTCACGGAAAAGGACAAGACCGTAACAGACAGAAACGCTGGTTGTTTTTTTTAGGATGTTTTCTAATTTACACATTCCAAAACAAGTATGCGGGTGGTAGGGAGATGCTTTGGTGCGGTTGGCTCCTTCTTTTCTATCAAATATATTATTATAACGTCTTTATCTCTCCTCCTTTTCTTTGTACGTTACTCTCTTGTAACACCTCTAATCTTCGGCACTTAAATGACCTAATTATTTCGGAAGTGCCGTAAAACTAATACCAAAATTAAAAGAAAAAACAACAACTAAAAGCAACGGTGGCGTGTCAGGCAGAGTAATAAGAAGGACCAACGACTCTATAAAGTGAATGGTTTAACGTGTCAGACCAAAGGAACCTGGAGACACGGATCAAAATCAAGGGCAAGGCTGTGGGTAACTGCCATTGCGTCTTTGTTCATAGTTTCCCATTCTGGTTATGTCGAGCTGTGAGAGCTGTTGTTCTCAAAGTTCATGTATTTGTAGTAGATTTTCCGTATCTTCGCTGCAGTTTGAGCTTTTGATGTAGGTTCATATTCCGAGAGTGATAACAGAGCGTTTCTTAAGTATCAACAGAGATACGTATTTTTCATATGCATATAATAACGGTACCATTTGCATTTTGAAACAAATATTTTACATATATTATGATTTATGAAAACTATGAAAAACATAGAGTATAACAGAGCATTTCAACAAGGATGACACTATCATAACTGAGTGGCCTAAAAAGATCATGTACATTACATGGCACAAGATGCTTAAGTAAACCTGAAAATAGGACTCGGGGAGGGGAGGAGAGGGGGAGACGAACAAAAATGTCAAATTAAACTGTGCCCTCTTGGACATGTTTTGCAAAAGCAGAATAATATGGATGACTGTTTGTTTCTTATCCAAATGTTTGATACACGAGCGCCATTAAGTGCAGTCCGTGATAATTCGGAGAAAGAGTGACAGATCACGCTCAGCGAATCATCTGTCAGAGAGCTGAAACAGTCAGTGTATGACATGTCCTGTTCGCGCGTCGCTTACTTCAATGACAACAGACACTACAACAAATAACATATTATGTAATTCGCTACCCAAGAATTGTTACCCAGTTCTTTCTGCTCAGTACCTAGTTTTGAATAATGTAACGTCAAAAACTTTGAGTTTCACAACTTGCCAAGTTTTTCAAATGCAATTCTTTGAATATCTTGATAAAGACTCCGAACAATCTTATGATTTTGATAGAGCAGATTGAACAATTGGTCTCCTGCCTCATGGTCTTAGTAACTCACAATGGACAAAATTGTCAGATAGAACTTTGTAATTTTAAGATTTCTGCTTATATTCTATCGTGTTTCCGTTTTCGTAAAGAAGATTTTCTTTGTTTAAAATCGACGTAACCTCAAAGTCAACAAGTTCGTATCGACTGCTATATGGCAGACTTCTTCTTTCCTATCAAACATCTATCGTCCTTATCTCCCCTTCTTCTTTTTAAAGTTTGTTTCCCTCTAGTAATCTTCTGGCGCTCATATGACCTTATGCAGTAGCGAGCGCCGTAAAATATCTACTAAAACTAAAACTAAAACTAAAAGACTTCACCATGCACCAATTTGAAAATAAGTGACGTTTGAAGGAGTCTTTCACTGTGCAGTTGATATTATGTTTCATGTGCGCACAGACACCGGAAAAGGGCACACAGAGAACATGTCATGCGAGCATTATTATTGCGAGAGCGCGGCCAAGCGCCAGAGATGTCGGGCAATGGTCACCAGAGACAAAAGCATTCAATATAAGATCGTGGTTTGAGTAAGCGCAACAACAGTGGAGAATCAAGACAACAAAATTCAATAAAGCATGCTCGGGTTAAAAAGCTGGAAAAAAAATTGAACAAACTGAAGCAAAAAAGAAAAAAAATAAGAGGGAAAATGGTAAAACTGATTCCATAACGGAATTTTAGTCCATGCAAAAAGGGCGAAAAGGTGGGGTGGGAGGGTGGTTGGGGAGAGGGTGGGGGTGCGGGGGCAGTAGTGGACGAAGGACATCTGTTACAGGAAGAAGGATGGCGGGAGGAAAGGGGGGGGGGGGTAGTTGATGTGGGAGACCTATAAAGAAAACATCAGTGGGGAGATGTGGGTTCTTCTGCGGGGGGTTTTGTACTGTTTTTTGTCTGTGGGTTTTTTCTCGGAGGGGGTGGCGTGGTTAAAGTAGGAGACTTGGAGACCTACCAGCGAAATATCAGCGGGCGCAGGTTTGGGGTGGGGGGGGGGGGGGGACGGGCGGGGAGGGAACTACTATTTTGGTGCTTTTTTCCACTCAAATTTCTATTCAATACAATAAACATAGACAGGAGATTTACCCACACGCAAATCGTCTCAGAGTTTGCGTCTGTTTGTTGTTGTTTTGCTTTTGGAAACGAAGTTGAAGTTTGAAAAAGTATTTTTTTTTAACTTGTAATATATCTCCATGGAAAGGGGAGAGAGGTCAGATTGTAGAAGATGAAATAAATAAAGGAAAAAACAAGACGAGGGCCGAAGCTCTTACAACAGTTTTACTGGCTCATCATCATGCACTACAAAGTAGATAGATATACGGTACTATACATTTTATATTACGGATGCACTTTGTTGTTTATCAAGTAAAACTACGCATGCAGTTTGTTATATAATTATTGTTCATTTAACAATGTAAGCATTCTGATAATTTTAAAAAGGAAAATAAAAAAGGGGAAAAAACTAATAAATACTTTTTTTTCAATTTAAAAAAAAAGGGCGAGGTGTTATGTAAATATAAAAGCCAAAGATTGTGCGAGCAATGCCGTGCGTGGCGTGAGGTGCTCGGTGGTGAGGGCTTACAGCTCGGAACTCGCGCACGGAGTGAGCGCGGGAGAGGGGGCGGGGAGGATGGGTCTCCGCCCAGAGGTCCGCCGCTTGCTGGCAGAGGGGAGCACAAGATGGATGAAGAACACGGTGTTAGTGCTAGCAGGGCCAGACGCGTTGTATTATGGACATGATGTTTATGAATATTATTTCTATTATTACTTTCCGTCTGTGTCTGTGTGTGTCTCTGTCTCTCTCTGTCTCCCTATCTTTTTCTCTTTCTGTCTCTCTCGCCTCTCTTTGTCTCTCTCACCTCTCTTTGTCTCTCTCTCTCTGTCTCTCTATCTCTCACACCTCTCTGTCTCTCTCTTTCTGTCTCTTTCTCTGTCTGTTTCTCTCTCTCTCTCTCTCTCTCTCTCTCTCTCTCTCTCTCTCTCTCTCTATTTCCCTGTCTCTCTGTCGTTGTGTCTCTGCCTCTCTCTCTGTCTCCCTCTTTTCTTTCTCAATCTCTCTCGTCTCTCTCGGTCTCTCTCTCAGTCTCTCTGTCTCACTATCTCTGTCTCTCTCTTTGTCTCTCTGAGTGTCTCTCGGTAAATTGTATCTCTCTCTCTCTCTCTCTTTCTTTCTCTCTCTCTCATACACACACACACACACACACACACACATACACACATACACTCACAAGCAAACAAACACAAACACATACTCTCTCTCACACCACTCTCTCTTTCCATATCTCTCTCCATCTCTCTCTCTCTGTCTGTGTGTGTGTGAGTGTGTGTGTGAGTGTGTGTGTGTGTATGTGTGTGAGTGTGTGTGTGTATGTGTATATATGTGTACATATCACATATGTTTCTTCACATAATAAGCACTTGGAGATTTGCCAATCTTGTGGTTCACACCACGGGGTCGTATATATTTTTCTCTTCAACACAATGAACAATGGGGAGATAAGTGGAAAGTTTTTGTGTGGTAATCTAAAAAGAGAAAAGCAATATGGCTCCAACTGAGGAAAGAAAGGTTACTGGAAAAGGAAGATCAAATTAAGTGGGTTTTTTTATCAACAAAGGGCTATTAAATGTGCCCAATTTAGTTGAACAGTTTTAGGACATTCACAAAGTACATAACATTTTACGCAACATTCTGAGTCGCACCGCATGAAAAGTAAAGCTAACACAATTGATAATATTATGTAGGCCTACCACGTATTATTTCACACCTTTTCACGCGGTAAACAAAGAATGTTTTCCAATTTTGGAAATCAAAATACGTAAATCAGGTATTCATGAACTCTGCAAGGAAAAAGATGTCAAAGTAAATACGCAACATAACATAACAGGAGAAAAAATATTAACTGAAGAACAGTTAGAAAGCACACAGGCTAACACACGCAACACTGTTAAAGTCATCAACCCCCTTTCTTTCCCCATGACAGTTTACCATCTTACCCCCCCCCCCCACCCTACCTCCTGTCCCACTTTCTGCAGAGCCCAAAAGCAGCCGGGAGTGGGGGATAAAACACACAAGAGGGAGAAAAAAACCTAGAAACACAGGGACGTCTCAATACCTGAACATCTTTCTCCAAATTCTGGCCAGAAGCTGGTTGGCTAAGGACACTTTCGGCAATTCTCTGCGCATGCTCAGTCAGCGTATCCATGATGTCCTTCTCGGTGACACTTGACTTCCGGGATACAGAGTCTGTGACGTCACAAGACAGTCCAGTAGGTCAATGAATGGTGGGTCAATGAATGGTGGAGGGAGGCAACAAGGGATGGAAAGAAATACAATGATGCAATATATTATCATACATATTATGTGTAGCAACATGATATATTAATTATATAATATATAATAATATATATATAATGTATGTATATAAATGCCAGGATCTGGACAATAAAGATATACCTTATTATATCTCACCTTATGATGAAATAAGTCATATAAAAGATTTTAAAAATCACATTACACTATTGGTGGCAAAGTAAAGATCTTCTCAATGTCTAGAAGTTGGTAAAAACAAATCTAGAAGTGTACCAGTTTTGGTTTCCAAGTCATGGTCACTTGAAGTTTGGGAAACACAAACGCATAGTTGTGAGGAAATCGAAGTTTTACCGTATCGTAGAAACAGCTGACAACGAGAAACAACTCGTGTACTAAAATTCATATTATAATAAAAGTACAGACTCGCTAAGAAAACAACATACACATTAAATCAAATTAACATAAAATAAATCGAGTAATTGAAGTTATTTTTTAAAACATATTATGTCACCTAATGTGATTTTTGAAGAAAACACCAAAGATTATCAAACGGTGACTATGGATATCTTCAAAGTAAAAGTCAAAACATCTAAGTGATTAAACATAAATTCTAGTGCGTATAACATGGTCCTAATCTGCCATCACATGAAATAATTATGGTCTTTCGTGGAAAAAGCATTTATATGTTACATAAACATTGCTTGTTCATGAGTCATGGCCAAATTTTACTTTGTGAGTATTTTCGCAGAGAGAATGATATTTCAACGAACTTTTGCTTTTTAAATTTCACAATGGTGGAGTGAGCATAACAGAAAAAAGCATTAATAACATCAAAATCAGAGAATTTGTGACAGTCTAAGAAGTCTACATATAAAAGAACATGACATTTCCATTCCTGATTTCTGTTACTTCAGGGTAAGGTATAAAAGCAGACGTGTCGTAAATTTAATATTTTTGAGCAAACATCACAACAAGCACACTCAGCAGAGGCAGTTAGCGGGGATGAAAAGGTAGGTTAAGTAGGAAATTAACTACACACAGTCACACATACCAAGGGAACTAAATACATATCGTTATAAGCGCACATATATAGGTGCACATACATAAGCGTACACACACACACACACACACACACACACACAC
>NW_004797314.1:975521-978947 GCF_000002075.1 Aplysia californica | reverse complement strand
CGCGCACACACACACACACACACACACACACACACACACACACACAGAAACACAAACATACACACACACACACAGCTTCATTACACTGAACTCCACTGCAACGGCACTCATTTCCACGCTTTCCCCAAGCCAGAGGGCGAGAGTTATTAATGATCAAAATTATTGTATTATTAGGATGAATTCAAATCGATCTAATTCTCTTTTACCATTTTTTTTTTTGCACAAGTGTGTACGGGGAGGGGGTGCAGAGAAGAGGTGGGGAGGGGTAAGCACTTATTTAGACATCACTGTTAGTATCTGCGAATGAGTGTGTGAATATCAGTCGAGTGTGCGAGTGCATAAGTGTGTGTGCGCGCGCGTGTGTGTGTGTGTGTGTGTGTGTGTGTGTGTGAGTGTGTGTGAGAGGGAGAGAGATAGAGATAGAGAGAGAGACAGAGAGTGTGTGTGTGAGAGAGAGAGAGAGTGTGTGTGTGTTTGTGTGAGTGTGTATGTGAGTAAGTGTGTGTGAGAGAGAGAGTGTGTGTGTGTGTGTGTCTGTCTGTGTCTGTCTGGGTATGTGTGTGAGTTTGATTGTGCGCGTGTGAGTGTGTATGTGAGTGAGCGTGTGTATATTTGCACGTAAGCCAGCGCAATGACAGGAATACATGACTTGGAATCAAGTAATGGCGTGAAAAAGCTTGGTTTTTAAAAAAAGTAAGGAAAAGCAACTCTAAGGATCAGAGTAATTAGAGTGCAAGTTACGTGAGAAAGGCTACAATCACTAGCATACTACGCAAAGGGGCATATAAAAAGTAGTCAGATGCAGTCAAAACAAAACCACACAAAAGCTTATGACATTAAGATCATGGCAACAATAACTTGCAATTGAATATCAAACGTACGGGAGTACTCACAATTTACACCAACAGTTCATAGTTCCCTTTAATGCCATTGGACTAGATTGCTTCTTAACAATGTTCTGGTTCTGACTGTTTCGGCTTCAGAACCATCAATTTATTCCATTTGATTTCTTATGTAAATCACAACAAAACGATTACACTGATAAATATGAAATGAGTTTTAAGAGAGCACATCCCATAATGTACTAGTAATAAAAACCGTAACATGGATCATGTCGCTAAACTTCAGAAACTGACTTGGAAAAAAAAGAACAACCTAACAACTTAGCCATTACATGTATGACGAGTGACAGTGACCTAAAAATATTTTTTCCTTTAAACATTTACAAGTAATCGACCTGAATACGACGTGTAAAGATTGGATAAAATAAACAAATTCTAATGTAAAGCATTTCTGTCGAACGATAAGTTTCTCTACAAGCAGCTTAATTCAATATATCTAATCACTGTCACAGTGGTGACACATGTGTCATGCTATGTGCAGAAGTGCAAAAAAACTTGCATGGTGCTCAAACTCAAAACGAAACATCAGAAGTGACAGAGAAAAACGTGAGCACGGCAATTTAAACCACGTGACCAACGGGAACAAGTCACTCGCGTGTATTGCCAAACATGCTGTACACAACTCAAAAAGTCCATGCGGTCTCAAGACGTGCAAAAGGGGCACTCTAGTTGCCAGTGCGGCGTACCTCTCAGAAGCTCCTCTCCGGACGACTTTTTCCTCTTAATCCCGGGTGTGGAAGGAGGGGTCAAGAGCTGTTGGCCGGCGATGGCCAAATCCACACTTCCCTTCTTGCTGGGCATATCGCCGCTGATCCTGGCATTCTCCTCAGAAGGCGTGGAGGGCATACGGTAATCCTCCGTGTCTTCCACCATCCTTTCACCATCTTCGTTGCCGTCATCATCGCGGAATACGTCAACGTCATCAACATCTTCATCGTCCCAAGGGTTGTCCACAACCTCCTCGTCCCCTCCACTGGCTGCCTGTCCACCATCGGTGGTCGGTGTCTTCATCTTGGCCTGTGACAGTTTTCCCCCTGTGGTTGCCCGTGAGCCAGCTTTAGACTCGCTTCCTGTAGGCTTATTTTTCATGCTGCTCCTGCCGCTGACAGTTTTCCGACCTAAAGACTTATCGCCCTTGCTCGGCGACTTAGATTCGGTGCTGTCCCTTCCTCCTGGGGTGGCAGAGGGCGCAAGGGATTTGTCGCCGCTCACAGCTCGGGATTTCGTCTTGCTCTTATCTGATACAGATTTGGCAGCTTTCTCGCGGTCCGACATACCTGATTTAACACCTTTGGAAGTGGGAGTCGATTTACGACCATCTGAGACAGAAATGTTCTCACCAGCAGCCGACTTGACAGCTTGCTCGGCATGACTGTCTCCTGCAGATGCCGCAGTCACTTCAGCAGGCTGGTCCTCCTTGGCTTTTGAAGACTTCCCATCTGTCGCCACAGACGGTGCTCCCGACTTCAGGCCTGGGCTCTTGCTGCTCGACCCAGCTCTGGTCCCCGATTTCGACTCGTCTTTCTGTGCAGAACCGGGTTTAGAAACTGACCGTGATTTTGATTCGTCTGGCAGAATGCTTGGTTTTCGGGACGACAACTGACCCATAGACTCCTCTTTCACTGCCTCCAAGTTGGCAGCGGCAGACGCACTCTGTATCCATCCCTCCTCATTTTCGCCCTCTTCTTCGCCATTGGCTTCGCCTTCATCATCGGTATCATGCTCAGAACTCTTCCGCGGTGTCCTCGACAAGCTATCCTTCCCACGCGTAACAGCTTCGCGGTGGCTACCAACTTCAGAATCAGTCTGAAGACCAATAGACTTAGATCTCGGGGTGCTGGCATCTTTATCCTTCTCAACAGCAAGGTCATCTTCCGTCACACCACCACCCATTTCATCCTCTTCTTCTTCTTCCTCTTTTAATTCATCCTCGAGGTCCTCAACCTTGGTCTCCGCGTGTGTTTCTGAGACTGGGGAAGGTGAGGGAACTTTGGGCATATGGATCTCCTCCTGGGTCACCTCACGCGACTCGATGTTGGCGATCTCCTCCTCCTCCGGCCGCTCCGTGATGCGCGCCCAGTGCTCACCGTCACTGCTTGGGCTGCTCACACCACCCGCCTCAGGCTGACCCCCATCGGTCGTGGAACCAGGGCCCTTAACCCCTGTTGTGTTAGAGGAGACCATTTCAGAACCCAGATATACAGTGCTTCTGACTTTAGGCAATACACAGATGATAACAATTGGCTGAACAGTTTTATCATAATGTACCCAATTCAGAATCAGAATACTATCGATCTAAAACTTTCTGTCTAGGTATACACCCTAAATGGCCTTCAGAAAAAAACAGCTGAATTTCAAATTCATGTTCGATTAAGCAGACTGAATACCCAATGTAATTTAAAAAGAAGTAGGCAAACAGACCCCTAATGTATCATAGCGCAACTATTTCAAAATTCAACCACAATCTGCAGTTTTTGCCTATATCCAGAAAACTAGAGGGGGATTTTAGTCAGCTTGTAACCCC
>NW_004797314.1:969839-975421 GCF_000002075.1 Aplysia californica | reverse complement strand
TCTCTCTCTCTCTCACTCTCACTCACTCACTCACTCACTCTATCCATTCATCCGTCCGTCCGTCCGTCCGTCCATCCATCCATCCATCCATCCATCCATCCAACCATCCATCCATCCATCCATCTGTCTATCTATCTATCAGCATGTCTGTCTGTATGTAGTCTATTTTTCTAAAATAATCTACTCCGTATGTTTGCCTACAGTTATCTGAAAGATATAATTCCGCTTGACAGTGGTTAAAGATAAAAACACCACTCACCTTTTCCTTTCTCCGAGCTCTGAATGCTCGAGTTGGACATGTCGCCCTTCTTGCGCAGCTTCCGGTCTGGATCTGTTTCAGCCTCCGCAGACGCAGACTCTGCCTCGTCTTCCTCCAGGAGAGCTGTAGATGATGTCACAAAGGAAAAACATGGAATGAACGGTTTCAACATGTATTGGGGGGATTGGGGGAGGGGGGTGTCCTTTGCAGACAAGTATCTGAGCAAGGTGGTGGGGTGTGGAGAAAGAGGGGGAGAGAGGGGGAGAGGGGGAGAGGGGGGGAGAGGGAGAGTGGGAGTGAGGGAAAGGGAGAAATAGAGAGCAAGAGAAAGAGAGGGAGAAGGACAGACAGACAGACAGACAGACAGACAGACAGACAGACAGACAGACAGACAGACAGATAGACTGACAGACGATACGCTACCTTAGAATTACAAATTTCTTTCTAAAATTTTGGCTGTTTTGGGTTACTAAGACCATGAGGTCAGAAACGAAAATCTCCTACAAATAGGTACCGCTCTTAATTAAATACATGTACATAGTGTAAAGTAGAGCTGGGCAAAGGATCGATTCCGGAACCGATTCCCACGGAAGAAAAGTTTCAACTCCTCTTTACGTAAACCAGCGGTTACCAGTTACTTTAATCATAAAAATCTTCTTTTATTTAAAATACATTTTTGAAAAATAAAAGTTGATGCTTCGTAGTGTTCCGAAATCAGGGTTACCCTAAATCCTGAAGATGTTTGAAGCCAACCAGGTAACCATCGGAAGAAATTACATCTTTAGAAAGTAAGTAATTGGGTTCGGAGTCGAGTCCTACGATTCCTAGCTTTCAATAATCAAGAATCTAGCCGCCCAGCACTAGTGTAAAGTTTTGATGCTGGAACTTACCATCCGTGTCCCTGGAATAGAGACCTCGAGCTGCCTCGGTGCTGGCACCGGCCACGTCATGACTGGAGAGAGCCGCGGCCGTAAGGGACGAGTGTTGGGGCGTGGCCGGCTGGACGTTCACAGTGGGAGGGTCTGTTGATATCGTGTCTGTGGAAGAAGAGGTTGTTCAGAGTTCAGAGGTCAAGACGAGTGGAAGAAGAGGTTGTTGGGAGATTTTTTTTTTGTAAGCGTGTTTTTGTTTGTGTTTGGGTGTGAGTGAGGGGGGGGGGGGGGGGGGGGGCGGGCAACTATACTTTCACTGCCGCCCAGGGAGTATACCTGCGTCCACTAGATCGAGCACATACATAATGGGGAGGGGGGGCAGCTATACTTTCACTGCCGCCCAGGGAGTATACCTGCGTCCAGCTGTAGACCGGGCATGCTCCTGACACTGGCCGGGCCGGCACCGCCGCTGAACTCCTGCTCCGGCTCTCGCGCTGTGTAGCTCCAGCTGTGGATGGACATGGTGGCGTCGATGTCGCCGCTCGTGTAGTCGAT
Organism: Aplysia californica; assembly: GCF_000002075.1. Taxonomy (NCBI): domain Eukaryota; kingdom Metazoa; phylum Mollusca; class Gastropoda; order Aplysiida; family Aplysiidae; genus Aplysia; species Aplysia californica. The sequence goes on along the minus strand of NW_004797314.1, from coordinate 973,735 downwards.
CTCTGATGGCGAGGTGGTTCGTCGTTGTTGAGACAGCAGCATAGAATTGGGGGGGTCGGTATCGCCGTGAAGGTAGAGGAATTGTGATTGTTCCGAGGTGTGTATCGCCGAAAAGGCAAAGACATTGGGAATATTCCCAGGTGTGTATCGGTGAGCCATAGAGGATTTGAGAATGTTCCCAGATGTGTATAGGTGAGCCATAGAGGAATTGAGGAATGTTCCGTGATATGCATCGGTGAGCCGTAAAGGAATTGAGAATATTCCAAGAAACGTATCGGGGTAGTGATGAGCACGATGACGATTTTCAAACGTGCCCACGTCATCATGGAGAGTACATGACGAGTGGTGGGTGACACGCACACGATGCAACGTAGACGTCGTCGTATAGGACCCGTGTTGGGGCGAACAACGAGGTAGCAGAGACCAGGCGCCGGAACAATTACGAAAAAATCCGACACGCCGTTGGAATCGTTGTTTCGATACACAATAGAATTGTAGTTTCCATTGTGATGTGATCGCAGACGAAATGGAGCAGGTAGTAAACGGTCAAAGAGCAGAGGACGTTCAGAGTAGTACGGGCGAATGACGTGTTTGTCAGTGTAGTCAGGAAATATGGCGAGTGGGAGAAGGGAAAGAGAGTGGAGGAGCATTGAACAAGGGGATACACAAGACCAAAAAAAAATTATCTTAAGAACACACACCGAACGAAACAGTATCACAGAGGATATATGCGAGTGTTTGCATGTACATATATTACATTATATATAGATATATAAGATCAGATTAGATTATAGCACACACAGTATGATGGTGTATAATGACTAGGGGAAACATAAAGATAAGAGAACGGACAAAAAAAAAGTTGCTATTACAGAAGCCGTCTGATGACGAATGATGTACCTTGCAAAATAGCAAGTGAAAAAAAAAAAGAATTCAACAAACTTAAAACAGCTTACACATAAGAGGCTATTTTTCGCAGCCCTTAAAAAATCAAGATTACTTCCAGTATAATCTACGTGCGCATCTGTTCGAGGACGGGACAGGATAAACTGCTTGAGAAACACAGATTCATTTGCGTACCGAAGACACCCATTCCTATTTTTCTAAATGGGTATAAGTTATCGAACTCTGTCGCATTCTTGGCGAACGTTACAACAAACCTCGTAACTCATTATGTTACGTCACGTGTATTCTCTTAAGAGTTTTACAGTCTCAACCGGATCGATAACTAACAATACTAAGATGTTTAGTTTTTCAAAGGGGGGGGGGGTAAAAACCTTTCTAGCCACTCTTATTACTATTTAGTGTACTCTTGTACATCTCTGAAAGTCGTCTGATCACTTTCTAGTCATACTGAAACAATGATCGCATATTTTTCCGTCTTCCAATAATAAAAAACCAAGAACTCTGCAGCCTCATTATGCCCTTTGACTGCGTCATTAGTAATTCATCCTTGAAACTGTGCAAAATGGAAACTTTGTCTTTCCTCTGCATGAGCTAGTCCACGGTAAAATTGTTGACTTAATATATGATATGATGCGATATCTAAAACGTATAATCAAACGCTCAGCGTTAACATGTACAGGGCCTTTGGCTTTATCACAACGTGGAGGCACTAAATAAAGGAAAAATTGTATAGGGATGAAATAAGCCACACACTTGAAACTCTAGAGTAAGCGGAGTTAAAGCAAATGGAATAGCTCTTTGGACAGGGGATCACGTACAAAGGGAAACAGAGATTAAAAAAGGATGGGGCTGTTAAAAAGCATGGCAACGAAGATTAAGACAAGTGAAATCGTAAAATAGATAAAGGCATGCAAGTGGCGACAGACAAAATGCATACAAAGCGGAAAGTCCTCATACATATGGGGAGAAATGAAAGGGCCGCAACATCAAGGAAGACAAGACATTAAGAGGAAAACTTCGTCCAACAAGAGATCAAGCCGGAAGCAATATATACAGATGCATGCGAAAGAAACAAGAAAGAGTGGTAAACCTGAGACTTTGGACGCTTGCTCTATAAGGAGTTGCTTTCCTGTCGTGCTCAGTTTTTCTAAATCTTCTTTGGACACTGAGGAGCTAGTGGCACTTCCTGTTCCGGTCACACAACATGCAACGTTAATATTACCACATCTATCTGGCTTACTGTTTCATCATTATACATTTGAACATACTCGTTGAGATGGCTTGCATCGAGGCATTTCTAACAACGATAAACATGAGAAGTTATACAGTCACATGGGAATTAAATCTAAGAAAGATCATGACAAGCATTTTTCAGACAAAAGACAATGTGAAGTATATATCCAAATTTGGAGATGGGATCGATTCTATCTTTATAAATAAGATTGAAGTAGCCCATTTCTAGTTTATTTTTTAGTTTATTAGCTTATCTGCCTTTTTAAAATTCAGATTCTTTTTTCAAGTGATCATCTAATCTGAGAAATAAGAGGGAAAAGAGAAATAATCTCACCTCGCTTGTGCATCTTCTTGTTACTTTCAGATCGCTGAGAAATTGAAAACTTTTTGGTTGCCTTCCACTCGTCTGGTTCTTCATCAGACTGGCCTGATTCATCTGTGCCCGCAGCTGGAAGAAATTAAAACGTAAAACAGTTTTAGACTGCAGCAGAGAAATTCTACCAAATTTTAAGATGGAGACTATAAGCAGACAGACACTGGGATGGATCCTGAAGAAAGGGGGGGGGGGGAGAGAGAGCAGAGATGGACATATTCCGACTGCAGTGACCCCAACACAGTGGACAAGTAAGACAAGTAAGACAAGCAATTCTACCAAGACATTAAACAGAGGTATTTCGAAGAAACCATGAGAAAGATATAATATGGTCAAAGAACCACAGCTTTACATTCATTGCTTTCTTTTGACAAGATCGTTGCCCATTTCCCCCAAAAAAATCTTGCTTTAAGATAAGTTAGGTATGGTATAAGAGAAACCCCTTTGCCACACGGCAAGGTTTATTAAGAGGCAAGACCTCTGAATGTAACTTCTCTCTACTATAGGGCAGAGGCGAATAGGTGGACAGCAGTGCAAATTCTCAAACCAACTAAGGGCATGATATCAAATAAGTTAACATCATGATTGTAGCTGCTGTTAGAGACAGGGTTGTTGCTGCTGTAAGAGGTATAGTAGCAGCTAATCGTCACAGCCTGAGACAATCGCTCGAGCATAATTTAAGAAAATTACGTGATAAGAGAGCAATATATCTACAATGGCGTTATCTGCAACAGATCTCTTGTCAACAGGTCTCAACTTCAGCAATTATATGATCTAATTGCGTTGTTGCATGTGCCGTAAAACCTCATCAACATCATCATAATCATCATCCAGTGCCAGATCTGCGACAGACATCGGCGACCATGGTTCTCCATTTATTCATTTGCTCGGATGCTCTTAAAAAGGCTACGTTTCCTTTATCTTTCTCTGTCACCCACTTGTTCAGGTTCCAAAAGTAGGTTGCTCTGGGCCTACCCCTGCCTCGCTTGCCTTCAATTTTGACAGTGAGAGCTAGATGTTCAAGATCCTTATGTCTGTTCAGGTGTCCCAAAAACTGCATTTGTCGTTTCCTGATCGTAAAACCCTCACCACAACTAAAATAGGTCCCCAAAAAGTTACTCACTCTCCGCCTGGAGTTGGTGGCGGGCGGCCAACACGTCACTCATGTCGCCCACGTCATGAGAAGCCCCGCCCCTCACCACAGATCCGCCCACACTGATGATTTCACCGTCAGGGGCCATGATCATACTACCCTTGGCAGACTCCACAACACTGCCAGCTGAGAAGAAAAGGACGAGTCAAATGAAACTCGTATCCTTTAGAGGGGCTGTATGCAAACTTCCACTCTCGTAAATACTCTTTCAACGTTCTGTATTCATCTTGA
>NW_004797314.1:966573-969739 GCF_000002075.1 Aplysia californica | reverse complement strand
TCTATCTATCTATCTATCTATCTATCTATCTATCTATCTATCTATCTATCTATCTCCCCCCTCTCTCTTTCACTTTCTCTGTCTCCACCCCTCCCTCTTTGTTTTCCATTCACTAACAAACAGGCAATCTATTCGAAAATAAATAAATACGTAAGCAAATAATCAAAACTGAGAAAACAAAACTAAAACCAGCCGATTTATACAGACTTATCAAAAACTAGTTGAGAAGATAACATCTTGTTTTGGGGTTTGTTTTTTTTCCCTTTTGCAATAAACTCGAAATTTACACGTCTTTTTCTCTGTTCTCTTTTGGGAACAATTGTCTCTTCCAAAAACGTTGCCATCTACTTCTTTTTTAGAATAAAAGCTTTCTTGTGAAATTTTATGATCTCAGAACAACAAGCTTTTATCTCTAGCGTAAATCTCACGAAGGATGTATAAAAAACTGAAGAGATTATTCAGCAACTTTCATAAAAAAAATATTATGTCAGGCTTTTGCTGTCGGCCTCATTCATGAAAGTCAATTTTGGGATGAAAGAGGTCGAAAAAGAGGCATACGTCCTATTTTTTTCCTCACAGACACACACACAAACACGCACGCACACACACACACACACACACACACACACACACACACACACACATACACACACACACACACACAAACACATAAACGCAAAACACCCAAAGGTACACACTTAAACACCAAAACCCATAACCATGGTATGAGAAGCCCTATGAGCAACAAACAGATAACATAGTTCCATCACCATTGTTATATTAACAAGACACCAGAAAAACCTGGCCAGCAATCCTTCAAACCATACATGAAACCGTCAATATATCCTTTCCTGTTAGTAACAGAGTACCAAGTACATAGGGCAATACTACATAGACGAAACAAACCCCAATACCCAGTCGATGTTAATAAAGGATAAATGTAAATTCTGAGAAGAAACAACAGATAAAAATAACAGTATGCATTAAAGAATATTGAAGTACCTATTAATTTCCAGAACCACGCACACATTAATAGAGACCAAAGGAAATGAGAAGAAGCTCGGAGGGGAGTGGAACAGAGGAACGTCTGTCGACAGAAGCTCCGATTCTTGGGTTGTGCACGACAAACGCAGCAGCGAAAGGGATGAATAAGAAATGAGCGTAATGCCAATACAGAAAGAAAGCGATTTGCTTTCATTTCCATCAATAAAAATTGGAGAACATCGGGAAAAGCCAAAAGAGAAAAGATGGTTTAGTACTGTGTTAGGAGAGGGAAATGTCCAGAAGTTCAATGAGCAAACAGATGACAGAATCGGGTGTATCATTAACACAACACAGGGGAAAGTCTTCACGTCGCTTTTTTTTTTCAAAATTAAGGCCCAAAGTGAACGTTTAGTGAATTGAGGCCCCAATGGCCTTTTCAAAAATAAGCCCCCTCCCCCTCACCCGCCATCGCCTTTTTGTGAATTAAGGCCCTCCTGTCCCTCTGTTCCTTTTCCTGTAACAGAATTAGCGAAATGCCTTTCGAATCATTTTGTTCTTTTCTCTTCACCTCCATGGTACTGAAGCAGACGATGCAATCTCTTCAATTAATCGCTTAACTTCTCGTCTTATAAACGGATAGCCACTTGTCTCAATACCCTTGTTATCACTCAAACGTTCAGCTATTTGGCGTGACATTGGATGCATTCTGATCTAACAAACAAAAATGATACATCCCTTACAAATGGCCCGTATGCTGTGGACATTTCACTCATTTTTTCAGATCCTGACTCGACAATGAAATCGAGATGGATTGACACATTCTAAATCCGCCTGATTTTTATCGAAAAATGAAAGGGCAAAAGGAGGTTAGAAGGGACAGGGAAAGGGGGGGGGGGAGGCATAACCAAGAACAGGTAAAACGAGATACAGGTACATTCCTTATGAACACCATAGCCAGTTTAAGGCACCGGTTAGAATAGAGGGAAATGATAATAAGTTTAATGCGGTTAAAGTACGTATTTAGATTACGTTGAGCAGACCAACGAAAGAGGGAAAAAGGAAGGAATCACTCGGTCGCCGTGATGTTTACGTTTCGACGTCTTGTGAGGCCGCTTAGGGTAGCCGTCTCGATCCCATGCCCAGGAAGCGTGAGAGGGCGGGCCGGAAGAAAGAGGGGCGAGGTGGGCAGAGGGGCGGGGCGAATTGTTCATACTTTGGTGGGGCGAGGGGTGGGCCGAATTGTTCGTTTGGTGGAGCGAGGGGTGGGCCGAATTGTTCGTTTGGTGTGACGAAGGGTGGGGCGAATTGTTCGTTTGGTGGGACGAAGGGTGGGGTGAATTGTTCGTACTTTGGTGGGACGAGGGGTGTGACGAGTGACTTGGGCGATGGGAAGATGGGCCAGGTTTGTGGCCAGAGTGCACAGAGGACGGACCAGATGAAAAGGGGCTGTGGTGAGGAGAGAGGTCGTCGTCGTGAGATCGAGGCAGAGAGGAGGAGAGAGGGGCGTGTCCCTGCATGGACAGAAAGAGCGCAGGTGGGTGTGGCTGGGTGGGGGGACAAAACAAAACGCCCAGGGTCTCATGCTCCTCCGGCGATACTGGGAAGGAAAGGGCAGGGACAAAATATGTCAAAACGGACACTCGCAAAAGAAGGAGTTCACATTTCCAAAGATGTATATATAAAAAACAACAACTGAAAGACACTTAGTGAACAATTGTACTCACGGAACTTCATCTAATCAAACTTCTTCACAAGTTCACAAGCAATATTGACACCTTCCCAACACATTATATGACGCACCTTTGATGATCTACGGGGCACTACGAAAAATCCCTCTAAATATAATTTAAACCATCACACCCTCACCCACTCCTTCTTGCTTGGTAGCACTGATGAGGAGTAAAGAGATAGAGACAGTGGATAACGTATGTACACTTGTTTTGCATGTCCTATATTAAGACATGATTGTGAACATATTTTTTCTTGGAGGCAATTACCAAAGAGACCTCCATTCCACAAATTATACCACATCTACAAGACGATAACTTTGAAGTTAAAAAAGAAAACATTTTGAATAAATAATGAAACTGGTGTAAATGAATATCACCCATTCTCTCTTTCTCCTTTTCTCTTTCTCCTTTTCTCTTTCTCTCTTCTCCTCTCTCTCTCTCTCTCTCTCTCT
>NW_004797314.1:965126-966473 GCF_000002075.1 Aplysia californica | reverse complement strand
CACACACACACACACACACACACACACACACACACACACACACACACACACTTTGTAATGACAAAGACAAAACTCATTTTAAAAAACCGGGTTCTGTTATGCTAAACATTATATCCATATCAAATGTACCTATAGTAAAACCACGACGTCCCATCTGAAAAGTAAAAATAAATTAAACAAGAAATGAAAACAGTGTAGCACCTCCATCCAACATCCAAACGTAAGTGATGTGTACCATTGCATCTTCCTTCTCTCTCTCTCTCTCTCTCTCTCTCTCTCTCTCTCTCTCTCCCTCTCTCTCTCTCTCTCTGCTACTTTACTTTATTTTTAGACCTGGCTAAAGAGGTATGTCTTCAAAACAACACAGAGACCTTATAATGGGAAAGCTATTCAAATGTGCTAAGCCCAGAAAGCAACAATTGTCAGAAGAGATAAAACACGACTTGTTTCATTCTTTTAACTACTGTAACCTACATTGTGTGTTTTTTCTTGCCTTTCTTCAACATTAAGAGTTTTAATTTCGATAAAAATACTTCCAGAGCAGAAACAATCAATACCAGAAATTAAGAAATTGCAATTTAAAAAATCTAAATTCTGGGCGTGGTACACCTAAACAACTGGACAAAGTTATGGCGTTTCTTGTGCGCCATGATTTTTTTCCTAAATCAATACAAATTTTGTTCAGAAAATAAACGTAAGACACTATTTTCACAGAGTTGTTGACTTACGTCCTTTCCTCAGGCTCTGAGCTCCTGCCTTCCACTGCGGCCTCAGTTTGGTGGTGCCGGAAGTCGTAGTGCTCAGCGGCGCATGCGCGGCAGAGTCCACGGAGGATTGTGGCCCAGCAACATCGCTGGTGGACGCTTTCCGATCTGCGACAAGTACAAAGGCACCACTTTTATCTATCGTTCATCCCCTTGAGGAGATTTGGATTGCAATGTGAGTTTTACTCAGTATAGTTTTAGTAAAGAGATGCACATTGACACAGTGACGCAAATGATACACGTCAAAATTGGGCAAAATATTGTACTGCCGCAAGTGCCCTGTTCACGTCATAAAATTTGCCGCAAATGGAATTCTCCAGAATGACCTACTAGAACCACCGTACAATTATCCATTTACAATGGTATGTTACGCATAAATGCATACAATTATTATCAAGTCATAAAAAAGTGGCAATCCGGAATGAAAGAGTTAAGTTACAGGTACATGTATGGCATGCAGAGACATAACCAGAAACTTTTACAGTACTTTGTAATGAAACTGATGTAAATGAATATCGCTCTTTCTCTCTCTCTCTCTCTCTCTCTCTCTCTCTCTCTCTCTCTCTCTCTCTCTCTCTCTCTC
>NW_004797314.1:962378-965026 GCF_000002075.1 Aplysia californica | reverse complement strand
GGAGAAATAGAGAGCAAGAGAAAGAGAGGGAGAAGGACAGACAGACAGACAGACAGACAGACAGACAGACAGACAGACAGACAGACAGACAGACAGACAGACAGACAGACAGACAGACAGACAGATAGACTGACAGACGATACGCTACCTTAGAATTACAAATTTCTTTCTAAAATTTTGGCTGTTTTGGGTTACTAAGACCATGAGGTCAGAAACGAAAATCTCCTACAAATAGGTACCGCTCTTAATTAAATACATGTACATAGTGTAAAGTAGAGCTGGGCAAAGGATCGATTCCGGAACCGATTCCCACGGAAGAAAAGTTTCAACTCCTCTTTACGTAAACCAGCGGTTACCAGTTACTTTAATCATAAAAATCTTCTTTTATTTAAAATACATTTTTGAAAAATAAAAGTTGATGCTTCGTAGTGTTCCGAAATCAGGGTTACCCTAAATCCTGAAGATGTTTGAAGCCAACCAGGTAACCATCGGAAGAAATTACATCTTTAGAAAGTAAGTAATTGGGTTCGGAGTCGAGTCCTACGATTCCTAGCTTTCAATAATCAAGAATCTAGCCGCCCAGCACTAGTGTAAAGTTTTGATGCTGGAACTTACCATCCGTGTCCCTGGAATAGAGACCTCGAGCTGCCTCGGTGCTGGCACCGGCCACGTCATGACTGGAGAGAGCCGCGGCCGTAAGGGACGAGTGTTGGGGCGTGGCCGGCTGGACGTTCACAGTGGGAGGGTCTGTTGATATCGTGTCTGTGGAAGAAGAGGTTGTTCAGAGTTCAGAGGTCAAGACGAGTGGAAGAAGAGGTTGTTGGGAGATTTTTTTTTTGTAAGCGTGTTTTTGTTTGTGTTTGGGTGTGAGTGAGGGGGGGGGGGTAGGGGGGCTGTGGTTTGGTGTGTAGGTGTGTGTGGGGGTGGGGGTGGGGGGGTGGGGGGTTATGTATATATTTGTGTGAATGTCTGTGTGTGTATGTGAGTGTGTTTTATTTCATTTATTTATTGCATATATTTTTTAATTAATTAAGTTATTAATTTATGTATTTTTAATTTTTGTTTGTTTTTGTTTTGCTTTGTTGTTGGGGGGGACGGGGTGGGATTCAGAGATGTACGATGCACGATGGACGCTGTGGGGTTTGTTTTGTTTTTTTTATTAAGTTTTACGCACTTACAACATAAATCGTCGGAAGGCTGTTAAAATGTGCTATGCCCAATTTATATATTTGTTTAATTGTAGTTTCTTAATCTGTGATGTCAGTCGCGTGTGCTCAAGAAATATTTTGTTGAAATTTAAACTCTAAATGCTAAAAAAAAAAACCCAGAAGGAAAAACTATAATGTCGGTACAAATGTTAATAAGAAGAATCAGTAGTCTCTTTTCTCTCTTCTGTAAAATTTTGCTTTCTGGGCATAATAAATTTTGACAGCTTGTCAACGAAATATGTCATATATGTGTCAAAGGTAACGGGTGTCACTGGGCAGTAACATTTAAAGGAAAGGAAGGAGGAAATATTAAGGACGATAGGTGTTTGAAAGGAAGGATGAAAGACTTAGGACGATATGTGTTTGAAAGGAAGGAGGAAAGATTAAGGACGATAGGCGTTTGAAAGGAAGGAGGAAAGGTTTAGGACGATAGGTGTTTGAAAGGAAGGAGGAAAGATTAAGGACGATATGTGTTTGAAAGGAAGGAGGAAAGGTTTAGGACGATAGGTGTTTGAAAGGAAGGAGGAAAGATTTAGGACGATAGGTGTTTGAAAGGAAGGAGGAAAGATTAAGGACGATAGGTGTTTGAAAGGAAGGAGGAAAGGTTTAGGACGATAGGTGTTTGAAAGGAAGGATGAAAGACTTAGGACGATATGTGTTTGAAAGGAAGGAGGAAAGATTAAGGACGATAGGCGTTTGAAAGGAAGGAGGAAAGGTTTAGGACGATAGGTGTTTGAAAGGAAGGATGAAAGACTTAGGACGATATGTGTTTGAAAGGAAGGAGGAAAGATTAAGGACGATAGGCGTTTGAAAGGAAGGAGGAAAGGTTTAGGACGATAGGTGTTTGAAAGGAAGGAGGAAAGACTTAGGTCGATATGTGTTTGAAAGGAAGGAGGAAAGATTTAGGATGATAAGTGTTTGAAAGGAAGGAGGAAAGATTAAGGACGATATGTGTTTGAAAGGAAGGAGGAAAGATTAAGGACGATATGTGTTTGAAAGGAAGGAGGAAAGACTTAGGACGATAGGTGTTTGAAAGCAAAAAAGCAGCAAACTATACGAGAGCGTCCGGCGCCAACCACCCATGGGGAAGGTGAGTGAGCGGAGGGGGGAGGGGAGTGATACTATATGTGTCACGACGTGGTGGAATCAGGCGCTCGTCAATTTTTGGGAATGTGGAGTTATTGGTACCATATGAAAGCTGTTTCATTTGCCTTGCTTCTGATGAAATAGATAAGTGGTGAAATTAGCAAGACAATGATCGCCAAAGTTTGGTAACTTCAATAGCTAAAGAGTTCTTCAAAACGGAAAAAATGACATATTTTGCGTCTTTATTCAAGGTTTGTTTTTTTTTCAGTAAAATTCACATGGAAATGGGTTTTTATATGGACACGAAAGGTGTTAATCCAAAAAATAAAATTCGATAAAAATGTCCCAACTGGC
>NW_004797314.1:959937-962278 GCF_000002075.1 Aplysia californica | reverse complement strand
GATAGGTGTTTGAAAGGAAGGAGGAAAGATTTAGGACGATAGGTGTTTGAAAGGAAGGAGGAAAGATTAAGGACGATAGGTGTTTGAAAGGAAGGAGGAAAGGTTTAGGACGATAGGTGTTTGAAAGGAAGGATGAAAGACTTAGGACGATATGTGTTTGAAAGGAAGGAGGAAAGATTAAGGACGATAGGCGTTTGAAAGGAAGGAGGAAAGGTTTAGGACGATAGGTGTTTGAAAGGAAGGAGGAAAGACTTAGGTCGATATGTGTTTGAAAGGAAGGAGGAAAGATTTAGGATGATAAGTGTTTGAAAGGAAGGAGGAAAGATTAAGGACGATATGTGTTTGAAAGGAAGGAGGAAAGATTAAGGACGATATGTGTTTGAAAGGAAGGAGGAAAGACTTAGGACGATAGGTGTTTGAAAGCAAAAAAGCAGCAAACTATACGAGAGCGTCCGGCGCCAACCACCCATGGGGAAGGTGAGTGAGCGGAGGGGGGAGGGGAGTGATACTATATGTGTCACGACGTGGTGGAATCAGGCGCTCGTCAATTTTTGGGAATGTGGAGTTATTGGTACCATATGAAAGCTGTTTCATTTGCCTTGCTTCTGATGAAATAGATAAGTGGTGAAATTAGCAAGACAATGATCGCCAAAGTTTGGTAACTTCAATAGCTAAAGAGTTCTTCAAAACGGAAAAAATGACATATTTTGCGTCTTTATTCAAGGTTTGTTTTTTTTTCAGTAAAATTCACATGGAAATGGGTTTTTATATGGACACGAAAGGTGTTAATCCAAAAAATAAAATTCGATAAAAATGTCCCAACTGGCAGAATAAAACCTGTTTCTCCGATTTCGTTATTTTGACGAGCGCCTGGTTTCACCACGCTGCCTCATATAATATTATAAGGAGCGCTGGTAAAGATGCGTGACGTAATGAGCAAAGGAACATTATGTTCCTTACAATTATACCATCAATATCACCATCATCATCATAATAATCAACACAATTACCAAGAACAAAAATATTATAAACAGCAGCAGCAGTTGCAGTAAGAGGAGCTAGAATAGTGTCAGCATCGACGTCGTCATTCTAATCATCATCATCATCATCATCATCATCATCATCATCATCATCATCATCATCATCATCATCATCATCATCATCATAATCATCAACACCATCATCATCATCATCATCATCATCATCATCATCATCATCATCATCATCATCATCATCATCATCATCATCATCATCAACAGTTCCCCTGTTACCATCATTCAAACAATCTAACGATTTTCGTTTCTTCTCAGACCGAGTCAGTCCATCCAAATGGAGTAATCACTATACGGCGAGAAGCACAAAAACCGAGAAATAAAATGTGAGGCAGCGTGGTGGAATCAGGCTCTCGTCAAAATAATCAAAGTGAAGAAACTTGCATTTTAATGCAGGTTTGTAAACTTTTATAATTTTTTTGTTTTTTGGCTCAACACCTTTTATGCTCATTAAAGAACTCATTTCTGTGTGGATTGTTCCGAAAAACGTTGATTACAGGCACAAAAAAGTAAGTTTTCAGTTACCACGGACTCTTAAGCGAAGGGAATAACTAAACTTTGGTGGCCATTTTCTAACTAATCTTACCTCTGAAAACAACTGACCCCCGCCTCCTTCTTTTGCAAATATCTCGACGTGTATTCAAGATAAATGGATATTTTTTCCATCCAAATAAAGACAAATGAACAAGTTTTAAGATGATACCAATAACTTTACATGCTCAAAAATTGACGAGTGCCTGATTCCACCACGCTGCCTCACATATACATTGTTTCTTTTCATTAAAACAGATCGCATTTCTCAAGAGTTCTTTTGCACGTCTGTTTCATCTAAGCACCCAGTAACAAGAAAAACAACGAAACAAGTAAAAACAACGCAGAAAGAAGCATTAAGTGATAAAACACGTTAGTAGCACCGTCTCACAACCTTAGAAATTTGGGTACGGGTGGGATGGGGAGGAGTATGAGACTATCATTTTTTTAGTGTTCAAGGAAAGTGGAGCTGATGAATTTATCCTGAAGTGTATGCAATGTTATGGGGAGGGATACAACAAGCATTATCATTATATTTGAGCACGAAAAAAGCAGCAAATGAATAGGCCTATTGTTACACATAATATCTAAACGTACAGACACATATACATGTACACAAATCACTCGAACATAAGCACGTAACCCTCCCTCCACATACACACACACACACACACACACAAACACACACACACACACACACACACACACACACACACACACACACGTACAAACATACTCTCGAAGAGAGAGAGAGAGAG
>NW_004797314.1:955045-959361 GCF_000002075.1 Aplysia californica | reverse complement strand
GGGTTGAGGAACTGGGTAAACGACGTAACATTAGCTGGTATGCTAATAATATCTATACAAGGGTTAAGTAAGCTTCAGGTCTCAAAACAAGCGTCAAATTTGATCTTCCTGCCAAGACCGAAATCACTTCTTGGCCAAAACCAAGCATTATACATACGTCAAACCTCACACCAAGACTATGACTGATACAAGCATTGGGTCAAAAAGCGCATCAAACTCAAACCACTTTATTCACACTCGTTTGGTAGCCAAACTTAATATATCTGTCTAGTAAATGTACCACACTGCGGCAAAATAATTGGCCAATGGGATAGTTGGTTCGTCGGTGATTTGTGGACAATGAAAATAAGTGAAATGTACCGTACCAACAGTTGGCATCTGTGGTGAACCAGTACAGGCGCTTTGCTGTTCGACCCCTGTTCGATTCCCTAGTGGGGAGACAGTTTTTCTCCAGTATCTAGGTCTTTCTGTTGGAATGTTGCTGTATCCCTCTCAGCCGGGTTGGCTCTGACAGGCAGAGTCGGGAGCCTCCTCCTAAATGATCTAAACTGTGTCGACGGCGGCTAAACGTGAAAATTTGAGTTAATAAAGTGGCTTTCCAAGGTCGCAACGTCAGACCCAGCTGAGCTTCCAAGCCCTGAATCCGAAATCTCACCATTACGGGTGCATTCGCTTAACAACTAAACTACCAACCCCACCAGAAAGCTTCTTTTGTAGCAGCATACAATAACAGAACCGCGTGAAAGGTACTGCGTGCATTTTGAAAACATTTCTGCTTCGACTTTTAAAAGTCTAATAGCACTCAATCCCCTCCCTCCTCAAAGAAGGCAAACGGTTCGACCGGAGTCGACCACACAATTAAAACTATGTTTAGTACGCTTCATTCAGCAAGAAATATTAATTGAGATATCATACTACGGCATGTCAAAATAATATTTTCCTGAAATATCAAAAGGAAACATAGATAGCTATCTCCAGTCAAGGTTAATTTCTAAGAGGGGAGGGCAAAAGGGGGGGTGAAAGGGAGATGGTTATGCAGGGGGTGGGGGGGTTATACAAGCAAGAATCACTCCATGTATGTCTTCTTTTTTTAAAGAGGGAGGGGAGATTGACAACTGCGTAATTCAAATGGCATTAGTGCAAAACTCCAGTCCAGCAATATATCATAATTATTATTACATTCATTGGGGAACACAAGCAGATATATTTATACCAGAGTCGCTGTACTGCGTAGAGATTGTGCGCCTGAACACTGCAGAGGGGAGGGAGATGGAGATCAAGACAACAGTTTGTAGACCGAATTATGATGACATAATAGTTAGCAGACACATCGGCATGTAAGGAAGAACTCGGGTTAATTTGTTTGAAAATACCAGCTTGGCAACGTACGGTCCGAGAACATAAATAAGGTTATGGTTTAATCGGGATACAGAGCAGTCATTAGCGGTGTACACTACTTCGTAATTCTATTACAAGTATTCCAAACTTCATTATGCACAGGGTGTCACAAGCCGGTTTCGTGGCACATCCAATTGAACGTAGAAATAAGTCGAATATACGCTAAACGGCAACAGAGGATGAAAAAATAAAAGTAAGTAAGTAATGATATAAGCATGAAAAACAAGAGATACATACGTAAAAATATATTATGTGAATTCTAAAAAACTGTCAATACGTTAAACGGTAACGTAAAAAAAAATAATCAAAAGTACAAGTTATTTATATCCATACTGTTTCCATTCATTGTTCGTCGCTCTCTAGCAAGGTAAGTGCCCCCCGACTCTACAGTTGGCGTGCCGATAAAAAAAAGAGTCTTCTTGTTCAAACCATGTCTCAAATCAATGGTATATATAGTAATGATTTTTTCAAAAACATAAACGACTGTTTTTACTCTCAAATTTTTACAACGAATCTTTAACATCAACCATAAAGTAAAACCAGGCTGTGAACTAATGTGAAAACAAACAGCGTGTGTCCCTCACGCTCATATTATGACCGTATATTAGAGTTGCTAGTGCCGTAAAACCACTGACCTAAAAGATATCTATATCTTTTTAGGTCAGTGCGTAAAACTCTTCCCAAACAACAGAGGCCATACCTTTTCCTATAGGGGGTAAGGAGAGATTGTGCTGGGTGGTCTCACGACTGACGTCCCTGATGGGCGAGAGGGCGTGTCGGATGGGCGGGAGGTGGGGCACACTGGACGACTCAGAGGCCGTGCTCCCACTCTCCTTGAAGGCAACGACTGGAACCCCTCCCATGTACTCCTTCTCAGACTCTGCACCGGCTTCAGCTGGCCAAGACTGGCGATGATAGGCTGGAAGAAAAGAAGAAAAAAGAAAGAGACGTTCGTCACGTCTGTAAATCTACCTCAATCTTCAGTAAATCTATCTAAAAATTCTGTACATCTATCTCTACAAATCTGTAAAGTTATTTGAAAATTATATTAAATCTATTTCAATCAGTACAGTCTATATTAATCCAGCCCGCACTGACTGATCTTACTGTACGGTCATTCGTTTATTCAGACGATTCTTCTTTAATGTGTTCCACATTTGGAACAAATATGGTCTGCTTTTATCCTGTGACAGGGGTTCCATATCTAAAGTCCAAAATGGAAAGCAAAAAATGCGTGCATTGACCAGCAAGGTGTGACGGCAAAAGTTTAATAGACTCCTCCATTATTCAAATCATGGGCAAAATTTTTTTTTTTTATTTCATGCATAGGTCACGGTGATATACCTGAAATTCTACAGGAAACAGGGGCTCTAGATTCGCAAAGTGCGTCAAGTGAGTTCTCAAAGGATTGCTCAAGTAGGCGTCTATCGCTTACTCATTTTCGGGAGATATATTAAAAATGTGATATGGTATAGGTTTTATGCCCTATCAATAATATTAGGTTATTTAAGAGGCGGAACCGGAACTCTGAGATTAACGTCCATCTACGAAATAACCAACCAAAATGGAAAATTCATGTAAAGTGCCTTTCCCAAGGACAAAACATCTGATCGAGCTGAGGCTCGAACCCTGAACCCACAATCTCACCATTACGGATCCAGTATCCAAGTTATTTAAGAGGCGGAACCTCCGAGTTTAACGTCCATCTCCGAAAGGATCGAGCGAAATGGAAAATTCGTGTAAACTGCCTTCCCCAAGGAAACATAGCGTCTGATCGAGTTGAGGTTCAAATCCCCCGAACCCGGAATCACACGATTACGGGTCCTGTAGCCAAACCACAAGACTACTGACGAAACGTAAGATGATTTTTTCAAAGTCCCAAAGAACCCACTCATTGCCATCCCCATACGCCGAGGTAGCCAGGGCTATAAATAGTCGGCTGTCCCAGCCAGAGACCAAACCGTACCCCTCATCATTCTCCCAAAGGTTTCTTTTTTTTTTTTAACTCATCAGTTCAGGGGTGGCATAATATTTAGTTTTATTTTCTTTCCAGATGTCTTTCGTATCGATCCGTTTATCGACTGTCTGGCCTGAAGGGAAAATAATTGATCCCCTCCCCTGAACCCCAGCAGTATGCCACCCGCTTTTGAAATCCCATAAACATGTCTAGTATATCATTAAACCCCCCAAAATAAATCAAACAAGTATTTTAGTAAGAGTGAAGGTGGAACAATCGCCACGGTTTTCCCGTTGCAGAAAGAAGCTATTTATTATTTAGTCTTCTAAACTGATGTTGTGTTTCACTCAGCCAGGGTTGGTCCTGACAGACAGATCTGAAGCATACTGCCTTCTATACGGTCGCTTTAAAGGACAAGCGGGCTAACCCAGATTTCGGAGGTTTCCCGGATAATTTTGACCTACACCAATTAAAGTGGGTAATTTTGGTTTCTCTGGTGCGTATTGTTGTTTGGTTATAGAGGAAACTCTCTTTGTCTTTTAAAGAAACTGAATAAGGGGCAAAAACTTTACCTTCGATTTTCTCAAAACATAATTTTTCGGGATAACCCACTTGTGCTTAAAAGCGACTATTGTATCATTCAAAGACTGTCGATCGGGGCGCAATCCTTTTTTTTAAACACACATCAATTATTTTTCATAATTCTTCGTTTCGTCTTTTCATATTCTTCACCTATTTCTATTGTACAGCTGTATTATCTTACCTTTCGGACATGACTTGGAACGATTAGACAAAACCAACTTGCGCGAGCATTCCCTAGCGGTGTACTCGTTTTCGTCCAATAGCTTCGCTCCATTACTCGTTTTCCTCCCACATTTGCAACATGTATAATGTAACCGATTACAGTTCCATACCTATAATCGATCTCTCTCTCTCTCTCTCTCTCTCTCTCTCTCTCTCT
>NW_004797314.1:950685-953606 GCF_000002075.1 Aplysia californica | reverse complement strand
AGAGAGAGAGAGAGAGAGAGAGAGAGTGTGTGTATGTTAGAGTAAGAGTGTGTATGTATGTGCGTCTATGTGCATGTGTGTGCGTGTGTGCTTGTCTGTACCATTATATGAGCTGGGGAGAGAGATGGAGAGAGAGAGAGAGAGAGAGAGAGAGAAAGAGAGAGAGAGAGAAAGAGAGAGAGAGAGAGAGGAATAGAGAGAGAGAGTGTGTGTCTGTTTGAATGCACGAGTGCATGTGTTTGTGTGTACGTGTGTGAGCGCGCGCGCGCGCGTATATGACGAAAAATGGGATTGTGTGACGTGTATAAAAGTGTCCGTATGTGTGTGAGTGATTTTCGGTGTCAGGGTGCTTCATTGTATGTATATATATTATGTGTACACATGTATGTGTGAAAGAAGCAGAGTATTTGCATGTGGGTGTGTGTGTGTGTGTGTGTGTGTGTGAGTGTGTGTGTGTGTTTGTGTGTGTGTTTGTGTGTGTGTGTGTGTTTGTGGGTGTGCGTGTGTGTGAGTGTGAGTGTGCGTATGCGTGAGAGCGTGTGTGTGAATACAAGCCAGCATAATGCACTCCAGAATATGTGTTGGCTTGCGTGCTGGCCTTTACGCTGAGCGTGTATTCCTCTTAAGACAACCGTTAGTTTTAGTAAGTGTTTTACGGCATTTGCAACACAATTCAGTCATATAAGTGCCGAAGATTAGAGGTGTTGCTAGAGAGTAGGATACAAAGGAAAGGAGAAGACGAGATAAGGACGGCAGTTGTTCGATAGGAAAGAAGAAACAAACCGAACAAGAGCATCCGTCAAACACCCACGACAACAGACAAGATGACTCACGTGCGTGCTGTTTGACAGCATGCGGAGGCACGGGGGCTCCCTTGAAGGAACCCGTGAGGTCAGAGTGATGGCTCTTGTTGTCAATTTCCGGCAAGTCTGCTCCGATAGCGTAGCGGCCATGGTGGGAATCAAGCAGGGACTGAAATAGATGGCAACGTAATATTTAGAACTGTGTTTTAGTATCAGTAACAGATTTACTTACGTAATTACTTTACTTTATTCTTCCGCTTGTACCGTTGGGTGTCGCAGGGAGACACAGGCGTCTGTCTGAAGCAAGGTGAGTGGCCTGTAGGAGGGACACCCCGTGATTTACGGTACTAGCAAAACAATTACGTTATAAAAGTGCCAAAGATTAGAGGTGAGCTAGAGAGTTGGATACAAAGAAAAGGAGAAGATGAGATAAGGACGGCAGACGGTTGATAGGAAAGAAAGAGCAAAACGCAACAGAGTAACTGCCAAGCACCCATTTGGAAT
Source organism: Aplysia californica (assembly GCF_000002075.1). Taxonomy (NCBI): domain Eukaryota; kingdom Metazoa; phylum Mollusca; class Gastropoda; order Aplysiida; family Aplysiidae; genus Aplysia; species Aplysia californica. Next base: position 952,299 of record NW_004797314.1, on the reverse strand, counting down.
AGTTGTACAAGTTACAATGAAACAAGAAACACTGGAAATACTGTCGAAATTGTCTAAGGTCGGCCACCTATTGTCGAGGAAAGGTGGTCATGTTAAACAGGCGATTGTTTTACACAGTGAGTGTCATTGTAATGGAAATAAAAGTCCAGAAACGAGGAAATGGAAAGTGGTATTTTGTACTGCCTGGTGATTGTCTTATACAGGTGGCATTTTGGAGTAGGTTCAACTGCACTGCTTTGGACCCCTTTCTCAGTAGATTTTTGTTAACTACAAAAGCTCATGCTTTATCCACAGATTTTTAGCACATGTATTTACGTCAGGCTTTACTTAGTTTCAGTCCAGAGAAGTGCATCGACACGACAGCGGCAATATTATAACGCAGAGAAAAAGCATGACTGATGGACAGAAGTAACCGAGGGAAGCAAGAATAAGAACTAGGACGTGCTGGTGACGCCCTCAAACCACCCGCATCAGCAGGCTTAATTCGACACGTTCTGGGTAAACTGGAAAGCAGATTAATTAGTGACAACATAGTCTATCTCCTCTCCGTCGGTAAAACTTCCTAAAACCTCCACTTTTCGGACGTTGAAACTTACTGATCATTCAACACAACGTGCCTACATAAAAAAAATTCGATGGCAACAAGGCTAGAGGGCGACCGAGAAAGACCTGGATAGATGGAGTCAGGGAAACATTCACCACCCACGGCATCACCCTGACCCAAGCTCTCCGGCTGGCGACAGAGAGACGTCTCTTTCTTCCCGCGACACCCAAAAGGGTATAAGCGGCGGATAAAAGTAAAATTTAAGTAAGTAACTTACTGAAATCCTGTGTCAGAGATTGGGTTGAAAAAGTGTACGGTATGAACATTACCCCCTAGCAACACTATTAGGTTATTCAGAGCTTGGGTCCAAGGCTGATTGTATATATTTTACGCCTATATAGGCACCATTTAGATTATATTATTGTCATAAAATCATAATATGACTGTTCCCTTCGTTATACCCTCAGTTTTTAGTTTTAGTAAGAGTTTTACGGCACTTGCAAATAAATAAGGTCAAATACGTGCCGAAGATTAGACGAGTTACAAGAGAGTAACAAACATAAAAAGGAGGAGAGATCAGGACGATAAATGTATGATAGGAAAGAAGGAGCAAACCGCACCACAGCACCCGCCAACCACCCGCCTACCTCCCTGGACCAACTCAGGATGGGTCAGATCGAGCACCATGGATTGACACGGCAAACTTCTCAATAGGCAATTCAAAGTCCCGCCTTTGACGCGTGCGGTGGCTTTGTTTGTTTTGTTAGAGTAAAGAAGAGCACACTAATGGTTATTTGGTGATGGGAAAAGGTAAAACTGACAGACAGAAACATCGTAGGGAAAGTAAAGAAGCAGGAGCCAACAGAAGCAGGAGCCAACAGAAGCAGGAGCCAACAGAAGCAGGAGCCAACAGAAGCAGGAGCCAACAGAAGCAGGAGCCAACAGAAGCGCGTTCCGCCGGCACAAAACCAAAGCATTACACAATAGACGACAGGAAACCGAGACCTTGTATAATTTTTTGGTTACACCTAGCGATTTTTCGTACGATCGATAGATCGTCAAGCTTTTGT
>NW_004797314.1:943895-945265 GCF_000002075.1 Aplysia californica | reverse complement strand
GTGCCACGGACTGAAGTGTCTTTATGCCATTCCCAAAGGGGGGACATTTCTCGTTCTAATACACAGTAGAATTGTAAATGGGCTAATCCAACAATGCCATGCTCATAACTGTGCCTGAACTAAAAAAGGGAACTTCTGCTTTTTCTTTTCAAATGCTTACTATCGTCATTTTCCTCTACTTCTTTTGTATGTTTGTCACATTCTTGTGACCCGTTATTTCCAGGGTGCCTTGATAGTCGAAGCAGACCTTATGGAGTTGAAGCAAGAGAGGTTTAAGTCTGATTCCCTGCAAGGAATTCTCTGTTGACATCCACCCCTTGGCGCTCATATGACCTTATGCAGTTGTGAGTGCCGTTAAACCTCTACTAAAACTAAACTAACAGAATACTTTAGTCAGACTGTTTGAGAGCACGCAGGTGAACGATCCTCAAGACGCGAGGACATTCAACGGGGTGGCCGTGACGACTGACCATTCATTGGTCGTGATGGCTGGAGAGAGAATTTGTTGACAGACTCTCTAAAAGAATTTTTTACTTTATCTGGTACTTAAAAAGACAGATAACAATGATGTAAACGATGATATATTCAAGCTTGTATTTCTAGTGTACATGGAGGTTTGAAATATCCCTCAACTTTGCTTTTGATCTGCTGCTATCGGACTTATGTGTCCGCTTCGTCCTTGATGAGTTAAGAGCATTTACTAGGTGCTTACTGATTTTCTTTCTTTCTTTTCTTAACACTACTTTTGTTACTATGATTGTCAAAATAAAATGGAACAGTGCCAGTGCGTTCAACATAAAGTTCCACTGCTTTCTTTCTTCTTTCTTTTCTTTCTTTCTTTCTTTCTTTCTTTCCTTCTTTCTTTCTTTCTTTCTTTCTTTCTTTCTTTCTTTCTTTCTTTCTTTCTTTCCTTCCTTCTTTCTTTCTTTCTTTCTTTCTTTCTTTCTTTCTTTCGTTTCTTTCTTTCCTTCGTTTCTTTCTTTCCTTTTTCTTGTGTCAGCTCCTCTAATATATCTATTATTCTTAATTGCTATGAGATGATTTGGTCAATCTATGGATTCTAATCCAACCATCCGTCAATTGAAACAGATATTTTTTAAAATATTTTTTACTTTACCAGCATTTCCTGAAAAGCCGTCAGGTTGGGGATTTTGGGTTATTTTATTTTTTTTTGATTTTTTTTTGGGGGGGGGTGAGTCTGTTTGTATGTTGTGTATGTCTGTGCGTGTGTGTGTGTGTCTGTGTCTCTGTGTGTGTTTATGTGTGTTTATGTGTGTGTCTGTGTGTGTCTGTGTGTGTCTTCTGTGTGTCTGTGTGTGTCTGTGTGTGTCTGTGAGTGTCTGTGTGTGTGTGTGTGTGTGTGTGTGTGT
>NW_004797314.1:855084-940084 GCF_000002075.1 Aplysia californica | reverse complement strand
ACAAAATCCCTTTATCTTGAATAGATGTCGAGATGTTTGCGATTGAAAGAGGTGGGATTGGCTGGTTTCAGAAGAAAGATTAGCGAGAAAATGGCCGCCAAAGTTAGGTTATTTCCGTAGCTCACGAGTCCTTGCAAACTGTAAATTTTACATTTTAAGTGCCTTTAATCAACATAATTTTTCCATAAAATCCACACATAAAAGTGTTTCTGAATGGACTCACAAGGTGTTGAGCCAAAAAATAAAAATTCGAAAAAAATTTCCAAACTGTCCGAAAAATGCTGATTTCTTGGATTTCATTATTCTGACGAGTGCCAGATTTCACCATGTCGGGCCACAAAAACTGTTCTCGGATCCTTGGCCCCCAGAGAACTGCATAAACTCTGCATTGATTGCAATCCTACCTTAGGGTGGTCTACTTCTTTTTTTCTGTAGGTCTTTTACGGCGTTCGCAACTATATAAGGTCATATTATGAACGCGAGGGACACATTAACCATGTTCAGTTTGGTAAGAATTGATTTTGATTTTTGGCCTGATGGCACCAAAGCCTACTCTTATCGGTTTTAGGGCCAGCAAGGGATTTTTAACGTGCGCAACTAGCACACAGGACCTCCGAGTGTTTTTTTTTCCTTATCCGAGAACGCTAGGTGTCAGATCTTATCTACCCTAAGGTCAGGGGTGTGGCTGAAAGACAGCAGTAAAAAGGTTAGAGAGTAGCAGTAAAAAGGTTGCAGAAAGAGTCAGGAGCCCAGAAGAGGGGGCAAACAGGGGGGAGGGGTTGAAAGTGGAGACGAAAGCAGACAAAACATGGTTAGAGAGCAGGCAATAAAGTGAAATAAGAAACTTTTTAGTGAAAATAATTTTCCTTCGCTGTCAGGTTTCCAACCCTGAGGGGGGGGGGGGGTCTCTGCATTTTGGAAGCGCTCAAATATTAAAACGTCTTCATTTTGAAGGATTTTAGAAGGCTTACTTTGGCCAACGCAGTGTTATAGCAACAGTACACATTCACACGGCAAACCCCCACCCCCACCCCCACCCCATCCCCACCCTAAAAAAAGAATACGTAGAAACACCACTATTAGTGTGAGAGTCACAGACCATCGGTGAATAACTTCGTTAAGTTTGCTCGGAAAGGTAATGGTATGTGCCACGGGCAAACAATATCATCGGGACATCAAAAGTTCAGTCAACTCGCAGGTCCTTGTTCCGCGCCATTGGCCAAAATAGATGACCGGGGAAAATGTGGGCCAGGTCAGATTTCAATCCTCATCCAATTACGTGCAGATTAATTCATGAACATATCGAATATTCATTTGAAACTGAATACTTTATATTTTCTCAAATATTTTCCCCCTAAAAGGACTACCGTATAAGGAAATGTCTTAACTTTGACATCCGGATCGCATGTTGGTTTTGGGGCTTTTTTCGTGCATACCCAGGTTCGAGCCTCGGTTCGGTGACGTACTTTTTTTTTCCACCCCCTCCTGCCCACCCAGCAGTAATGGGTACCTGACTTCGAGTTAGGGAAGTAAAGGCGGATGGGAAAGGATGGTAGGAACTGGCTACCCTACCACAATATGCCGAAGGCCCAGGAAGTTGCCTCACTAACAAGGCAATCCCCAATGTCCGGATCGGATGCGGTAACAACTTTACTTTTTACCCTGCTATAACTTTGTTTGTTCAGATAAATCAGTATACTAGCTTTGCTTTTGAGCCAAATATAATTTAATTTAAATATTTTTATTCTTCTTAAAACCTTAACTCATGTTTCAAAATTGCCTGGTTAACCAAGTTTTCGATATATCGGCTCGCATATTTATGTCGATAAGACGGGGCATACAGTACAGACGTTTTCAAGAGTCATACAACCAACGCCCGCAAACAAGGAAAACATATCAATGCACCACCACAGCTCGCACAAGAAGCGAAAAAGGCGCAAAGGGTCGTTTTACGTCAGCTGAGAGGGCAATCGTTCCGTCGAGTCACTGAGGTTAAGAGACGGGGGGGGTAGAGTGGGGAGAGGGGAGTCCTCCTTCCTTAATCTATGAGAAGAAACCAAGAAGGTTATGCAGTAAGGTCCTTGGAAGAAACCCGCGCCGTCAAATCTGAGAGGATCTATCAAACCGCGCCGAAACATACACACGGCATTCACGTCCAGTGGCTTTCGACTCCTCCCAGCATAATCCCACAGTGAGTCAAGGCGGCCTTTTGGCGTGTTCGGTTACGTTGAACACAAAAAACGGCCGCACGGGGCAATAAAAGTATTAAAACAGCAACTTGACCTCATGAAAAAGGATCACAACCTAATTATAAAGTTCCACAGGAAATCGATAAGAAGCCGGCACTTGAGGTGAAGTGGATTTAGGACCAAGACAATGCAGTTGATCGGAAATAGAACTTAGAAGTAAAACAGCTGCTGACTTGGACGTTGTCGTGTGTTTTTTGTTGTGGTGTGCACACGTGCGTGTCTGTCGAATGCGTTGTTGTGTGCCTGCCTTGGAGAATTGATACAATATCTATATTCTTTTTTTGTGCGTGTTTGTGTGGGGTTTTGTGTGTGTGTGTGTGTGTGTGTGTGTGTGTGTGTGTGTGTGTGTGTGTGCGTGTATGTGTTTGGGTTTTTTTGTGTGTGTTTTTTAAGGGGGATGTGGAGGTGGGGGGTGGGGGGATGATACATCTATATACATGTATATGCACGTGCATACGTGCAGGCATGTTCCTGTTTCTGGAGTTATTGGATTCATTAAAATTCTTGTTATTTGTCTTGCTTTTGACGAGAAAAATATTTATCCTCCTGTCTTGAATACAGGTTGAGATATTTGCGAGTGAAGGAAATGGGGTTCACCTGGGGTCAAAGGTTAAAATAGCGAGAAAATGCATGAAAATGGTCGCTTAAGTTTGGAAACTTCCAAACCTTAATTAGTGTCCTCGGAAACAAATACTAATAACAATAATAATAAATGGCATTTGTGTAGTGCAAATCCCCACACAACAGCTAGCTCTATGCGCTTCACAATCTATACTATTACCCCAGCAGACCTGAGAGCATTCTGAAATAACCTTCCTGGGAGGCATATAGCGCAAGCAGCCATTTATAGGCGCTAAAACACTAACATACTGACAAGATATTTCACTGTCTATGGCTGGGTACCCATTCCCACCTGGGTGAAGTGAGGAAAATTCGTGTAAAGTGCCTTCCCCGAGGACACAACGTCGAACCCCCGAACCCGCAACCTCACGGTTACGAGTCCGGTAGCCTGACCACTAGGCCTCTGACGCAACGGCAACATTACATTTTTGGGTGCCTTTCATCAACGATTTTCAGTAACAGCCACACAGACATGTTTTTAAATTGATATAAAAGGTGTTGAGCAATGTTTTTTATTTTATTAAAAAAAGTAGGAAAATGTCAATAATTTCTTTTATTTCATTATTTTGACGAGCAGCTGACACCATTACGATGCTGCACAAATTCATGTCCCGAGAGCTGCATCTTTGTTTCTTCAAAGAAGAGGGAATTCGGAAATTTAGCTCGATGAATAAAAACAAGTTTGATAATAAAAATCATCCTTGCTTCTTCGGCTCACGTTGACAAGACAAATAAAAAAACAGCCAGTAATTCTTCCATTACAACGGAGACATGAGGAACAGTTACTGAAGTCATCAGCAAGTGGAAGACTAATGTTGATTTGATATCATTTCATTTCACTGCGCAAAGTGCAATCGTCAACATACTGGTTAGTATATTTTTTAAAAGTGTACGGATATAGTGGTGTCCAAAAGAAACTTTAAAATGTAATCACACAATAATTAATTAACGTGTTATAGGCTTGCACTTCCCGCTCAGGCAGCATATCAATTTAAAGATGAATCATGTCTGCATCATTTGACACATTAATAATTCATCTATGTTAAAAGACGTCCGAGATATGGTCACTCAAATTTGACCTTAAAAAATCAGGCTTGGCAAAATTGTGCGAAATCAGAAACACGCAAAAGAGTGTTCGCGCGTATATTGATGAAGTGCATTGGTGGAATGGACATGTATTGAATATCAAATGAAAAGAGAATATTATTATGTCTGCAATGAACAGCGTCTTCTGATGATATTTTCAAACGGATCTGAGAACAGAGCAGTTACAAAAACCACACAAAACTGGACCTAACATAACATGAGCTTATTAGTATTAATTAGTTTCTGTTAAGGAGCTAATGGTTTCGTGTTGCACGTGGACTGTGTTAGTTAGATTTTGGACATAATCATCTGTCAGTGAGACACAGAGGCTACGAAACTGCTTATGTTTTGGGTGGTCTGGTGTGGGATAAACAGAACCACCCTAATGAAAATCCCTGGAAGGCTTGGTTTAATGGACTACATCGTGCAAGTGCTGGAACGTCATGCCTTACCCTTATTTTCCTCATGGTATCATTCAAGCAGACATCTCTATGCACAGCAAAGAACTTTCTCACAGGTCAAATGCCACAAGATAATTCTTGGAAAACCAAATTAAATCAACGTTGCAGAGGTCACAAATTAATTGCCCGATATGAATCCTACATGTATGTGAGGTCTCATGAAACAGCAGCTGAAGAAACCCAACTCAGACCCTTTGTTCGCAACTCTCTGAAACATTTGGGGCGAAATGACTGATATTTATGTCCAAAATGTGATAGAATTGATGCTCAAAGGGTTCGTGCGCTACACAAAACTAATAGCTCCTTTTTTTTTAATCCAAATTTTACACGGTATTTCTGATTGCTCTGTTTCCGTTTTGTTTGAAACTATCGTGACAAAATGTGAGACAGCGTGGTGGAATCAGGCTCTCGTCAAAATAATCAAAATGACGAAACTTGCGTTTTTCTGCAGGTTTGTGAATTTTTATTTTAAAAGATTTTGTTTTTTGGCTCAACATTTTTCATGTCCATTTAATAACTCATTTCCGTGTGGATTTTTCTGAAAAACGTTGATTAAAGGCTCAAAAAATGTAAATTTTGACTCTTAAGCTAAGGAAATACCTATTCTTTGGCGGCCATTTTCTCACTAATTTTACCTCTGAAAACATGTGACCCCCACCTCCTTCATTCGCAAATATCTTGACTTGTATTCAAGATAAATGGATATTTTTTCATCCAAATAAAGACAAGTGAACAAGCTTTAAGATGATACCAATAACTCTACATGCTCAAAAATTGACGAGAGCCTGATTCCACCACGCTGCCTCACAAATATCAAAATAGAATATTGTTTATTGAAATACAAAATTCTCGACCATTCATTGGATATGTAATGTATGTCCATTCTATCAATACTGATACTCCTCAATACATGCGAGAAGACAATTTTACGTTTCTTTTATTTCGCACAATTTTTCCAAGGATGTCGGTTTTTTTAGCTCAATTTTGAGTGACCATATCTCGGGCGTCTTTTAACATAGATGCATTATTAATGTGCCAGATGGTGCAGAATTTATTTAGCCTCATCAAATTGATATGCTGTATGAGTAGGTAATGCGAGGATATAACACGATGATTTGGTGATTACATTTTCAAGTTTCTTTTGGACGCCACTGTATAAGTGTTTTAATTCTTGCTTTACAGCGGAGACACGTGGAACAGTTACTGGGGCTGTATGCAAGTTTTTAGTTTTAATAAGAGTTCTACGGCACTTGCAACACAATAAGGTCATATAAGTCCCGAAGATTAGATGTGTTACAAGAGAGTAACAAACACAAAATAGAAGGAAGAGAGATCAGGACGATAGATGCTTGATAGAAAAGAAGGAGCAAACCACACCAGAGCACCCGCCAGCCACCTACTTATATGCAAGTGGAACATTAATTGCGATCTGATTTGTCACGTCGCGTCGCCAACGCACCAGTCTTACAAACACGTATATATTCATTGTAACGATATGGGGGAATGGAGAGAAACAGGGGTCGCCGATAGTCCTGACTACATCGTGCTAAATAGAGATGCATACGGCTCACTTTCGACTCTCAGTCAGAGATTTTTGTTTTGTTTTTGTTTTAGTAAGCATTTTACGGAACTTGAAACACAATTAGGTCATATAAGTGTCTTAGATTAGAGGTGTTGCAAGAGAGAAGTAAACACAAAAATGAAGGAGGAGAGAACATAAGGACTGTAGATCTTTGGAAGGAAAGAAGGGGGAAACCACACCATAGCACTCACCAACCACACACTGGAATGTTTAACAATTTAAAAAAGATAATATGATCATACAACATAAGGTACGATTCAGCTTCATTGTTCAGATATCGGCACATTGGTATGGAGTTTCACCACACGCGAGCGTACAAACACAGCCGCACGCGCACACACACACACACACACACACACACACACACACACACACACACACACACACACACACATACACACACACATACATGCATACATACATACACACACACGCATATAGTCTTTCACACATCCTCTCTTCCATAATATGCATACACACATACACTCACAATGTAAGCTTATGCTCATAAACAGACCCATAACACACACACACACACACACACACACACACACACACACACACACACACACACACACACACACACACACACACATATATATATATATATATATATATATATATATATATATATATATATATATATATATAAATGTACAGCTGCTGACATTATTAACAATAACCATGTTTAAGCTATACGGAGTGGTGAAGGAACGTGGGGGGGGGGAGAGGGAGAGAGAGAGAGAGAGAGGGGGAGAGAGAGAGAGAGAGAGAGAGAGAGAGAGAGAGAGAGAGAAAGAGACAGACAGACAGACAGAGAGACAGAGAGAGAGAGAGAGGTGAGCAACTGCAAAATGATAGAAAGGACAGAAGTGAATCAATGAAGAGTAAGCAAGATTGGGTGAAATCTACAACAACGAGCAGCCATAAAAAGGCACCCTCCTTGATCACATTTAACGCTTTGTTTCCTTAATTACTGATGGAATAACCAACACTGACTGAGAGACTACATCTTTTACTCCCGTACTCCAAGCGAGTCGGAGCCAGAAATTAGTAGTACGCAGAGAAATTATTACGTACACATATATCATTATATAAACATGTCCTTCTAAACATCAACCGAAATAATATACACTCCTCAACACGATGTTAGGAATCAAACTAGAAGAAGTCCGAAAAAAGAATCCCGTAACACTTCAGTTCGTTTGATTAACACGTATATCAAAAAGGAAAACAACGGTACTGGAGAGGAAACTGGAAAGCGAGACATTCGTGCCACCATACCCTACATCGTTTGGCTTTAAATGTATACGGGTCCCTTTCCGAAACTCTAAAACGTCCTCACGCAAACCTTAAGTCATTGTTTCACAATAAATCTATTTTTTCCCAAATGAAGAACAACAGAATATGACAGCTGGAAAACTCGAAACCAGCTCCAATACAAAAAGTAGGTGTCGCTCAAGGTGCCTCAATTAATCTCCGATCACACTGAGCGCTGGGGTGTGTAAGGGTCCTGACCGGGCCAGTACATTATCCAGTTCACCGGTGTTTTATGTCCCCTTGGCCCGACAAGGGATACATTCAGGAATCTAGTGTACATAAGAGTTTTGTCTAAATACACCGCAAGCTCTGGGCTTGATTACAAAGCGGTGGACGATAAGTCTGAGGGCGGACGGAGGGGATCTGTGATTTGTGCAAACAAGACGACGGCTTTGTCGAAAAGGGGCCATAGAAATGGCCACCTACTGCTAGAGAGGAACAAATTCAGGTTCAAGTTGGCAGGTCCAAGCTGGTTATGTGGAATCACATAGCCAAGACGACTCTGGGAGAGAGGGGAGGAGAGTGAGAAATGGGTGGGGGTGGGGCGGGGGTGTCAGGCCAATTAGGACATGGGCCATTTGGTAGAGCGTTAACTATGTGTGCGTGTGGGTGAAAAAGTAACACATCAAGGCGATACCGGTCATTTCGTGCTGGGGAAAAGTGAGACCAATTGACAAAAACAGCAGAGGTCCAGTAAAGAAAAAGTCTTTGACATCGAGTCACTCATAGAACTGACAGAGGCTACATCGTTAAGGCACTTGGTACCATGCTCGGGGTAGTGCCAATGACCTTGGTTCAAATTCCCCACTGTGGCGTTATTGAACATGGGTTGTTTGGGAAGTTTTCTAGTTTCTCTGTCAACATAGCTCAGTCCTAACGGGAATGAACTTTAACTTCGGCCTTAGAGCAACTCAACAATGTTAAAAATGAAATTAGTACATGTATAAGCAACAGCATCTTCAGACCCGTCACGGAATGTAAAGACCACAAGGAACGTTGCCGAACCCATTCTGCAATTTTTTGAGCAATTTTTTAGAAACAAGAAAACTTTATGAAACGCGGATAAACAGGTTACATAAACATCAAAGAATGCAATGTTACACCTCAGTCTCAAAGACTGTCATACAGCTAAATAACTACATACATTCTTTTGCTTTTCTTTCATGGGCTCCATATCGCTTCATAATTCTTTCAAAGACAATCATTCAGTTGTCTTTTACTAGTTATACGCCACCCTCTCAGATTAAGGAAATGTTTCAGAGGGTGAAAAAAGCCCTAAAAGTTTTACTCAAATGTTTTAGTGTCTACAAAAAGGGTAGGCTGCACAACACTGACTATCTTAATTGTCTCTGTCTGCGAGTATGTGTGTCTTTGTGCGTGTGTGTCTGTCTGTGTGTCTGACATTGTGTCTTCCTATGTGTGTGCGCGCACTGGAGCACCCTGAGTGCTAAAGTCTTTTATTAACCTTTATGAAGTATTTATCTGAAACAAACTTAAAGTGCATTCTGCATAGATCCTCACCACTCCCTAGATCAAAGAACAGCGATGCCGGGGGAAAAGAGAAGATAGCCAACCTGCGAACAAGGCAAATCCATTTTCCTTTTCTATGGGTCACATACCCTTCTTGATACATGGCGAACTTTTCCAAGACCGGCAAGATAGTGTGGATTTTCATTAATTGGACCTCCAGCCTACATATATGAGGAGAAAGAGCTATACAGAAGGGTCGCTATCTAGCAAAGGGGGCTATCCCGAAAAAAATAGTTTTGAGAAAATCGAAGGTAAAGTTTTTGGACCCTTGTATAGTTTCTTTAAAAGACAAAAAAAGTTCCTCCATAACCAAACAAATATACACACCAATGAAACCAAACTTCTCCTATAGGTAGGGCAATGCCCACTTTTGGTGTAGGTCAAGATTTCTGGAAACCCCTGAAATCTGGGTTAGCCCGCATGTCCTTAAAAACGACCACATAGTCAAACAAAAACATTCCACACCTACGTCTAAACAACAGCGCCACATGAGTGGCACTCACTAGTGGGAGAGTTGTGCCCGCGCTAAAGGAACAGTAAATGCTACATAATGGGTACCGTCCTCCACTCCAGGTTAGCAAGAGGAATATTGATAAACTGGTTCTTTTTCTTTTCAATTGTTTTACCTTTCTTTCTTTCTTTCTTTCTTTCTCACTTTTTTGCTTTCTTTCTTTCTCCCTCCTTCGTTTTTTCTTTCTTTCTTTCTCTCTTTCTTTCTCTCTTTCTTTCTTTCTTTTTTTTCTATTTAGGCATCTTTCTTCCTTCCTTTTCCATTCTTTTTCCTTTCTTTTTCTTTCTTCCTTCTTTCTATTTTTCTATCTTTCCTTCTTTTATTTCTCATTCAATTAATTTGTTCGGGTGGGGCGGGGTAAGAAAATATGAGAAACCAGGGCAATTTAATTGAGTCCGTTATGATCCACAGGGGCACAGGGAAGATGTAAAAGAAGGAAATCATAGCTCAAGAAAGAAGTCCACTGAGGACTTGCTGAGGCAGACTAATAAATCACGCACGTTTACCTCATAAATGTTTATTCCCCTATTGCGTGTATAAAATCAATTTCAAAAATAATTGTTGGGTTTGGTTGGGGTTTGTTTTTTTCAAAACCGTTTGTTTACAGTCCAGCCCCATGAGTATTCTATTAATTCATGCACTTTTTTTTCACCCAAATCTTCTCTTATGAGACTGTTCTATTCAAGTATGCATGAATTCTATCCCCCCACCCCACCCCAATCACCCCAATCATCTATGCTTGTACGATAATTGGTCGCTTTTAAGCACAAGGGGGTTATCCCGAAAAATTCTGTTTTGAGAAAATCGGAGGTAAAGTTTTTGCCCCTTGTTCAATTTCTTTAAAAGACAAGGAGAGTATTCTCTATAACCAAACAAATATACACACCAATGAAACCAAACTTAACCAATAGGTAGGGAAATGCCCACTTTCGGTGTAGATCAAGATTTCTGGAAAACCCCGAACTCTGGGTTAGCCGGCTTGCCCTTAAAAGCGACCATTTATTGTCTCACCATGCTCAGCTTTAGGTTCTTCTTTATCCTCCTCTCTGCCTTTCGTCTGGAAAAGCTGCCAAAATTCCGCGAAGGGTCGAACGTGGAGGCCGTGGATTTGATCTTGAGCCCTCGGCCTTTCAAAGCTAAATCCTGTGGCTGGTCGACAACCACGAAATACCAGTACACACTCTCCTCATCCTTGGAGAGAACTCTGTGTCCATCACTGTAGTAGTCCCAAATCTTTCGTCCTCTCGGCATTTTCTGAGTACGCTTTTTCTACCTCCACGTCACACACAGAGGCGATATACCGTCACTTCAGTTCGAGGTTTGTGCTATTGATTCCACGACTACATCAAACATCTTCGGTCTTGACTTGGCAGATTTATCAAGACTCTCACGTCGCCAATCACTGCTTTCAGAATCAAAGCATTTAAGTCCCATTCCAACGGCCCGAGCGGCATAAACGTCCATTTTGTCCATTAACACTATAATTGCAACCCCAGGCCCAAGCGTTTCTAATGTCCCCAAGATCTATAATGAACTGTCTGGTAATTAAGAGAGAATGTATTCATACATTCAAAAGTCGGCTCAAATAATTTCTGTTTTCAAAGATTAATACATTTTTGTAGACGTATCTAGATTTTCAGTCAGAACATAATGCACTGTTTCTGTCTTGTTACTTTTATTTGTAAAGCGCTCCGAACCTGAGTTCTTTAATCGTAGTTGAGTGTTATTATTATTGGTGGTGGTGGTGGTGGTGGTGGTGGTGATAGTGGTAGAGGTAGGTAGCAAAAGCAGCAGCAGCAGCAGCATGTCACCAAGATTGAGTTCATCGACTGGCAAGCGGAACACGACAATAGCAATCCCGTAAGGCGAATGTATTAATTGATCGGATATTACCGTCCCACTGCTACGGTGTTGTACCCCACGTACCCCAGGTTATAGCTGCTAACAAGCTGAATCGAAACCGCCCGCCTCCTAAATTATACAAACCGTGCCGGTGAGCGCGATACATCATTGCAGCAGAATATTCAGATGAGTGGAGATGGGAGGACATGGGAATAGCGAACGATTTTACCTCCATTGTTGTTCAGTTTTAGTAGAGGTTTTACGGCGCTCGCGACTGCATAAGGTCGTGCGAGCGGCAGAAGATTAGAGGGTAATAAAAGAGAGTAACAAAAATTTAAAAAGAAGAAGGGGAGATAAGGACGATAGATGTTTGATAGGAAAGAAGAAGCAGACCACACCAGAGCACCCGCCAACCACCCACACTCCATTGTTTACTCAACAATGGGTAATCTAACATTGGAACAGTGAGCAACCCCCTGAGCTCAGACATTATTATCTTTTTAAGGTAACGGACACCAACTATTCATATTTGGTCGCTTTTAAGCACAAGGGGGCTATCCCAAAAAAATGCTGTTTTGAGAAAATCCAAGGTAAAGTTTTCGCCTCTAGTTCAGTTTCTTTAAAAAGCAAGGAGGGTTTTCTCTATAACCAAATAAATATACTCATCAAAGAAGCCAAACTTCTCTTATAGGTAGGACAATGCCCACTTTTGGAGTAGGTCAAGATTTCTGGAAACCCCTAAAATCTGGGTTAGCCAGCTTGTCCTTAACACCATTTCCCCCACGACTCTAGGCGGTAGAGCAAGGACACTAAGAATGAAGCATAAATCGAAACAGTAACACACACACACACACCCGCAACGGTCATTTAAAAATCCCCCATCAATGCGTTACCGCTTATCACATATGCATTATTAACGGACGTTTCACCACACGTATAATGTAAAAGGTCTCTGCTGCTTTTTTTTAAATGACTGATTGAGCAGGTGTTCTACGGTCATGTAAGAGCCACTCTCAACTGCAAAGAGAAGCCGTGTTCAGAAGAGACAACTAGATTTTTTGTTTGTTGTTTCGTTTTGGTGTGTTTTTGTCTGCTTGTTCGTTCTTTGCTTGTTGTGTTTTTTTGTCTCAGCCAGGACCTAGTCTTGGCGTGTCTTGTGGTGACAACAGAAAAATGAGTAAAATATTCAACTTAAAGACAAACATTCTTACACACACTAACCATAATTCTATGAAGTTCTAGATACGTAACACCGAAGTTTGATACCTGAGTCTAAGCAATACCTATCCAGAGTTGACACCAACTACATTTATATGTAACAAAGAAATGTATGGTGGAGAAAAAACGACTTGTTATTCTACAATCAGAAATGCTCGCTCTTCCAATGCTGGGTAGCCTATTACACAAGCTCACTATCCCACTATCTCAGGGTCACAAAGTGCTGTCTAACATTTTAGGCCGTTTTGGGTTGCTAAGATCATGAGGTTAAAAACTAAAATAATGTTCTCTCTGCTCTATAAGAATCGCAAGGTTGGTCGGAGTCGTTACCAAGATATTCAAAGAGCTGCATTCGAATAAAACTTAATATAATGTGGAACTCAAAATTTTTAATATCTATTTTCGAAAAAGTGAGTAGTGAGCAGATAAAACTGTATTATTCTGAGGTAGCGATTCCAAAGCTGTGCCACGGAGACACTCGATGAAATAATTTACAAACTCTCACGCGTACATCCAGGGGCGGGCAAACTGTCCGGATCGGGAGCCACTTCTTTGGTTTATAAAATATGAGCTTTAAATAAATTGTGTGTCTATGATAAAATTATTAAAATTAAAAAGATTCAGCAAAAAAATTATTTTGCTCTAACTTTAAAATCTAAAATTAATTTTTTTGCTATAGTATTTCGGCAAACGTGATCCTTTTTTTTTAGAAAATTGAACTGATTTTCATTTTGATTTTTAAGTTATCCGACTATTTTGACCACCCCTGTCCTATCATTACACCACAGGCGCCAGTATCGAGGCTCTTAGGCTACTATCTCTTGAACTGCACAAGAACATGCTGCCAAGAAATGAACTACCGAAAACTGTAGGGACTCAAATAAATTAAGTGGGTGGTTGGCGGGCGCTCTGGTGTGGTTTGCTTCTTCTTTCCTATCAAACATCTATCGTCTTTATCTCCACTCCATCTTTTTGTGTTTGTTACTCTCTTGTAACACCTCTCTTCGGCACTTATATGTCATTATTGTGTAGCAAGTGCCGTAAAACTCTTACTAAAACTAAAAACTAAAATAAATTAAAGATTCAACAAATATGAAATCGTAAAGACTTCATGCCATCGGTCTTGTTTCGAGAGGAACAGCAATAAATGTAATAATAATTATTATGCTTAAACCTTCATCGCCACAAAGCAGGTCATTTAAGGGGCGGGCTGCTTCGGAGTCGACCCTTCGAGTTAGGCAGAACGTGGACTGAGTTGTGTACGACATCCAATATGGAAGGTAGAAATACTCGATAGAATTAGGGGAATCAAACTCACGTCTTTCTGCGAGAAACGGCGAACAGTCTAATCACTACAGAGTAGACGTCATTCTACGCGTGTGTAATTTCAAAGATGAGAATACCAAATTTTAAGGCTAAGGTCTTAAAAAGAAATGCTGTGGCCTCCAAAATGAGATAAAACCAGTAGAGGTTCTCTTTGCGTGTGGAGGTGTAGAGACTGAAAACTCAGAAAGACAGTGACTAAATTTCGCAAGGAACAGTCATAGTGCTAACGGAAAAGTTAAAAAGAAGCAGAAGGAGAAGACATTACCACAGTTTTCACCAAACGATCTGCTATTCAACATGGTTACGCAATGAATCAAAGTCCACCATCAAGAATCAAACCTGCACATCTTGCATACTCGGAATATCAACGGCAGAAAGAAAACAGATTCGGCATGACGCAGCCTCAATAATAGTGCACACGAAATGCTTTTCGGCACTCAGCAGCTTTCTTTTTTGAAGATGAAATAGAAACATTCATAGGAATCAAAGCGGTTGAACGCCGTGAAGATAGTTACAACACCCGACGACACATGCGAAGTGTGGAACTTCATTAGCATCAGGTACGCTTGAATAACCGTCAATTAGTCCAAACCATCCGCAGTAACCAAAACAATAACCATTAAAAAATAATATTATTACAAACTTGCAAACTTGCAACAGACTATTGTGATCTTTATTCTGGGCTCACGCTTTTTGTTTCACGTCACTGCCTATTTTTGGCGGGTTACTTCCGGTGAAACGCTGAGCGCTTCTAGGGTTAAAGCTGCCAAAAGATGCGAATAGAACAACTGGGTCTTAAATCCTAGACAGGTGGACCACAAAGACAATTAGTTATTGCAATTGGGAACACAACTCGAACAAAATATTTCATAACACTGGTTTAAAGTCCAGCTAGGAGACGGGCCTTACTTGCTGGCTTTACGGGTGTCAGAGCTGGAATCACGGCACTATATGACTATAGGAACAAGGGCAGGAGGGAAGCGTCGCCCCATCATAAGGCAGCCAACAACCACTTTTGCATATCGATCACAGCGAAACAAAAACTGCGGCGGGCGGTAGAACTAAAGCAACAGACTGCCAATAAATAGCACAACTGACACTAATTAGCGCGTAAACGGGAACGATAAGCCGGACAAGGGAACCGTGTTTGGTTTGACAGATAAGAAAATAACGGAATGTCCTCGCCCTCCTCCTCCTCCTCCTCCTCCTCCTCATTCCCTTGCTCTTCTTCTTTGAGATATTCGTCTGTTTTGTCCTCCTCCTTCTCACACCTCTTCTTCTTCCTTTTTTTCTTCTTCTTTTTCTTCTTTTTCTTCTTCTTCTTCTTCTTCTTCTTCTTCTTTTTCTTCTTCTTCTTCTTCTTCTTCTTCTTCTTCTTCTTCTTCTTCTTCTTCTTCGAAATAACAAAATCTATTTCTCACAACGTCGATAAAGCAAGTCATCTTATGTACTGTGTAGGGTGAATTATGACAAGACAAAAATGAAATCGGACAACTTGCACTACTAAACATCGTAAACATATGGCCAGAATACTGTGCTTCATTTTTTCAAATTCTTTAGGCCTATCTACTTTTTTATTTGCTTTGTCATCATTAAGTTCAAGGTATCTCAAACTCACAGCACAGAACTCAATATAACTATTTCCTGTACATTATCCAAAATACATTTAAATGTCGTTCATGAAGTAATTAAAAGTATTAATTACATAGAGCATGTTCAGTAGAGAAAAAAACAGTTTCATTCTTTTTCAACAATTGTATCCACATTAAGTAGCTTTTCTTGATTTTTTCAACATTTAGAGTTTGAATTTCAACAAAACATTTCTTGAACATAATATAATATGCAACCGATACTGCAAATTAAAAAACTGCAATTTGGTAAAGTAACCCCCAAAAAAATCAAAATTTTGGGCTTCGTATTAAAAAAAATATCTGAACAGTTGACCGAGATTAACCTTCTTAGCGAACACTTTAAATTGATCTCTGACAAATGCAACTGAGAGAGAGACAGAGGGAGAGAGAGAGAGAGAGAGAGAGAGAGAGAGAGAGAGAGAGAGAGAGAGAGAGAGACAGAGAGAGACAGAGAGAAAGAGAGAGACAGACAGACAGACAGACAGACAGACAGACAGACAGACAGACAGACAGACAGACAGACAGACAGACAGACAGACAGACAAAAATAGAAAAAGGGAGATGGAGAGAAAGACAAGAGAGGGAGAGTGGGGGAGGGAGATGTGATCGAGAAAGAGGGAAGGAGAAAGTGAGAGATGGAAATAGATTTGGTGGCCGGGGGGGGGGGGGGGTGAATGTACACATATTTAAAGCGCACTTCAAAAATTTCATCCGTCGGCAACCTAAGGTTTCAATATAAGCCTAACACAGTATCCAATCCGACGAAACAGTTCGAATCAATGGCTCACAGTTTTGTACCGAAAAACGCAAGCATACACTTCACAATTTCCGAGCAAAGACGTGTTTCCGAGATCTTATAGCACAACTCGTCGACATCAAAACGTGACTTCCGGGTGTCGTACAGACGGTGTCTATCGCGCCGAAGACAGACAAGCAAAGACCCCTTGTGGTCGGGGGCGCAATAACCTACGACACTGAAGAGTGAGGGGAAGAGTGAGGGGAAGAGTGAGGGGGAGAGTGAGGGGAAGAGTGAGGGGGAGATGATGGAGGACGAAGGGAAGGGGAGGAGGAAAAGGAGGCAGCGGGTTAGGTTACGAGCAACAAATTCCATACATCCATACATCTCCCTACAGACATTTTCGCAAAATCTGTCCGAAAGTGAATTCTGCACTGCACTTTTTGTCCTGACGGATGGGACGAAAACGTCTCACGTCCTTTGTGAAAGTTTAAAATGTGAAAGTGCAAGAGAGAAATACTTATCAGGTGATCCTTCAGACTATCTAACACTAACAGCAGTTACGTACTTCAGTCTTATTTACTGCAAGTGCATTAATTCAGCTTACGAAGTTTGTATACTTTGTCGAAAGACAAAGTGCGAGGAAGAGCGTGAGTGTGTGTGTGTTGGGGGAGGGGGGTACATGATTACTAATACGCAACATGTCGACAATCTACAGCATCAACCCAATTAAGCCATCTGAGAGTACTGGAAACTGTGACTTTTCCACAAGTACGCACACTGATAACATTACAAACCCAGTCACTAGCTGAAACCGACATTTATGTGTACTTTCTAATCAATTACTATCCCAGCAAGGTTGCCAAATTAATCATTCTCCTCCTCCTCCAATTCTTCCTCCTCCCATTCTTTCCTCATCCTGCTCCTTTTCCTCTCCCTGCTCCCCCCCCCCCCCCCGCCCCCACACACTCCTGTTTCTTCTTGATCTTATTCTTATTCTTGTTCCTCCTCTTCTTCGTCGCCGTCAAGTAAGGATTTTACAACTGTTCAAACTCGCACCAGGGAACGATTTAGGTTGTGTGACTCCTCAAAAGGTCAGGGCGCTTTTGGGTATGTGTGTGTGGGTGTGTGTGTGTGTGTGTGTGTGTGTGTGTGTGAGAGAGGGGGGGGGGGGGGGGCGAAGAGAGAGATGAGTCCAGATCGGCAACCGGCATCAACAAGCGACAGGTGCTTTTGTCGAGCCGATTGTTATCCTATCGATCCGCACCTCCGGGGAGGGCACCCGCAAAACAAACGGACAATTTTGGAAGCTGCCGAGAAAGGGAGGACAGAAAGCACTTAACCCGTAGCCCCCAAAGCTCCACCACTCCAAGGAGTTTACACACACCTAAACTCTTTGCCCCACTCCCATCTCTCTCCACCATCGCCCCAAAAGTCGTGTGAACCCGCTATTGTACTTCGAGCATACCGCGTCTGTCTAATGGCACAGGCATAATTTATATGGCATCGTGGTAAAATCGGGCGCTCATCAAAAAATGAAATTGAAGAAACAGATATTTTTCCCACCTTTTGGCAATTTTTTCGTCCTTTTGAGAAACACGTTTTGGTGTGGATAGTACTGGAAATGGTTGATCAAAGGCACTGAAAATGTTGTTGTTTTTTATTTGCCGTCTCCAAGGAGTGTCAAGCCTTGGAAGTCACTAAAGTTTAGTGTCCATTTTCTCGCTAATTTTATCTCGGACGCGGGGGGACCCCCATTTACTTCAATCGAAAATAACTGGACTTTTATTGTGAAAGAAAACGTGAGTATGTGAGTGTGCGTGTTTACGTGTGTGTGTATGTGTGTGCGTGCGCATGTGTGTGTGTGTGTGTGTGTGTGTGTGTGTGTGTGTGTGTGTGTGTGTGTGTGTGTGCGCGCGCGGGCGCGCGCGTATAAGCGTATGCATAATATACATTATTATGTTTGCATGAATGACAGTGCTTGTGTGAATATGAGCATGAATGTGAGGGTGTGTACATATGTGTGTATGTGCATGTGTGTGGTTGTGTGTGTGTGCGTGTGTGTGCGTATGTGTGTGTGAGTGTGCGTGAGTGAGTGTTAATTTGTCTGCTCATCTGTCTGTCAGTCTTTTGGGGTAGCTTGCGACTGATTCTAGAAAATCGTGTACAAGCAACACAGATTCTACAGATTCTCTTAGTCCCCAAGCAGGGCAAATACATAGGACATTATATGTGAGGCAGCGTGGTGGAATCAGGCTCTCGTCAATTTTTGGGCATGTAGAGTTATTGGTATCACCGTAAAGCTTGTTCACTTGTCTTTATTTGGATGAAAAAAATATCCATTTATCTTGAATACAAGTCGAGATATTTGCGAAAGAAGGAGGTGGGGGTCACTTGTTTTCAGAAGTAAAATTAGTGAGAAAATGGCCGCCAAAGATTAGTTATTTCCTTAGCTTAATAGTCCGTAGTAACTGAAAATTTACATTTTTTGTGCCTTTATTCAATGTTTTTCAGAAAAATCCACACAGACAGGAGTTCTTTAATGGGCATGAAAGGTTTTGAGCCAAAAAACAAAAATTTGATAAAAATTCACAAACCTGCGGAAAAAAGCAAGTTCCTTCACTTTGATTATTTTGACGAGTGCCTGATTCCACCACGCTGCCTCACATATTGTTCCGGAGGACAGCAAAGAAATCGATCGGCTTTCTCTTACACTAGCGAGTATGCCAAGTCTCCAAGTAGAACAAAACCGTCAGCGAAGATCAAGCAAACCAAAGGCAAGTAACACAAAGGAGCACTAGACTTCGCTGAGCATGTTTCTTGATATCTTTCTTTTTCTTTTTTTTTTTGGGGGGGGGGGAGATAATTGTTTTACGGCACTCGCAACTATATAAAGTCTGTCATATAGCACACCAAACATTTTCAATTGGTTGGAAATTTTGAATTTTGCCCGGGTGGCGGCCGAAGCATACTCTTATCGATTTTGGACCACCAAGGGATCTTTATCGTGTTTTCGCTCTTGTCCAAGAAGGCTAGGTGAAGCTCTTTCCTACCAGAAGATCAGGGGTGTGGCTGAAAGACAGCAGTGAGAAGGAGCCAAAGAGTAGCAGTAGAAAGGCTGCAGAAAGAATCAGGAGCCCAGTGGAGAGGGCAAAGGAGGTGAGGGGGTGGGGGAAGAAAGTGGAGACGAAAGCAGACGACAGAATATAGCAGGAGAGAAGGAAAGAGGGTGAAAGGAGACAAATTTAGAGAAGAAAATTTTTCCGTCGCTACCCGGATTCCATCCCGGAACCTTTGAATGATAGGCAAACACCTTAACCTCTAGGTCGCAAGAGCCCCCTTCTAGATATCTCTCCACCTCTACTAATGAAGTGTTTTTGTTTCCCTCTCAGAAGACAACGTGTTCCATCCCACCTACTCCAGAATCAGATTTAAGAAGAGCCAGAGAAGGAAAAATCCTAAGAATTCCACCTACCACAAAGGCAAAAACAGGTACATCAACACAGACCTTATTTCGCATATATCAGGAACACTCCCCTACCCCTCACCCCAAATACCCTCCTTCAAATCAGGACAAAAATTCCATATGTGAGGCAGCGTGGTGGAATCAGGCTCTCGTCAAAATAATCAAAGTGAAGAAACTTGCATTTTTCTGCAGATTTATGAATTTTTATCAAATTTTTGTTTATTGGCTCAACACCTTTCATGCCCATTAAAGAACTCATTTCTGAAAGGATTTTTCTTAAAAACGTTGATTAAAGGGACAACAAATGTAAAATTTTCGTTACCACGGACTCTTAAGCTAAGAAAATAACTAATCTTTGGTGGCCATTTTCTCACTAATTTTACCTCTGAAAACAGGTGACCCCCACCTCCATCATTCGCAAATATCTCGACTAGCATTCAAGATAAATGGATATTTTTTCCATCCAAATAAAGACGAGTGAACAAGCTTTACGGTGATACCAATAACTCTACATGCCCAAAAATTGACGAGAGCCTGATTCCACCACGCTGCCTCACATATACAGTCAAAATTATCAAGACAGCCACCAACTCCAAAAGTGGTTGTCCTAGACAGGTGGGCACTTTGGACAATGTCATTATGAAATTTTAAAAATGCAAGGGGTAAAATAGGAAGTTGCTGTTTGTACATGTGATCATCTTAGACAGGTGATCGATAGAGTTGTAGGTTAGACAGAATATGGAATCCAAAAAGATTAAAATCTCCTGTTATGGCCTGTGAGAGCTCCTGAAGTATGAGTTTCACTCACCTCCACAGCATCCCGCATGTCAAACTCCTGCTGAGTCACGCCTGGATGCTCTACGCCTCCCTGCTGTTGACTGTGCACAGCCATGATGATTGACTCCTCGTACATTTCCTGCACAAATCAAAGAAATGAGAAGGTTCTAGAGATCCATTCAATGATCATAAAGAAGTTGAACTGCGTTGAAAACGTTTGGGTTTACTTTGATCACAGCTTCTTATGATATGAACAACTCTCAATATAATATAAACTGTTGGGTTTTGCATCTGAAACTTTGCTGGATAATAGGACAGTAGACCACTTACAAAGTTTCTGCGTAATTTAATTCACCATAAAAAACATTAATTGTTTTCATTTTTATGGAAATGCAATTTCAGCTCTCTCCCTTATTTGTGATGTAATAGACAGCCAATTCCTCTGATATCTAAAATGATCCCAGTATGGTTTGGCAACACAGCATACTATTTAGAGGTACTTTGATATTTAACCATTACTTTCAGAGCTCGAATACAAGTATCTTTCCACAGCTAGTCACAAAAACAAAGGCATGGATAGAGGTCAGCTTTTCGGGGGGGTAAAAGAGATTTGGGGTTCTAAGGTACCTAATGAGATTATTAAAATCTTGAACACTTTGAAGGCTAAAGAAGGTGTAAAGGGATAGGGAGGGGGGAGGGGGATGGGGGGGGGGGGGGGTTCAGTGGCCATGTGGTTAGTGAGTTCAAACTTTCTAATAACTTCAAGCAATGTGTAAAGGAGGGCATACAGTGAGGTCCTTGGTAAAGACAGTTTTAAGGCCAGGGGTCACTGAGCTGTGTTGTTGAGCAATTCTTTTTTTTGGGGGGGGGGGTAAGTGTTTTACGGCGCTCGCAACTGCATAAGGTCAAATGAGCTCATGGAACAAACAGAACATTTTCAGTCGGTAGGAAATTTTGAATTTTGCGCGGGTGGCAACTGAAGCCTACTCTTATTGATTTTAGATCACAAAGGGATCTTTAATGTGCTTAACTTGCATACAGGACCTCCGAAATTTTTCGACGTTGTCTGACAAGGCTAGGTGTAGATCTTTCCTACCAGAAGATCAGGGGTGTGGCAGGAAGACAGCAGTAGGAAGGAGCCAAGGAGTAGCAGTAGAAAGGCTGCAAAAAGAGTCAGGAGCCCAGAGGAGGGGGCAAAGGAGGTGAGGGGGTGGGGGCAGAAGATAGAGACGAAAGCAGACGACAGAACATAGTTAGAGAGCAGGAAAGGAGGTTAGGTGAAAAGAGACAAATTTATAGAAGAAAATGTTTCTGGTGCTACCAAGGACTTTTGAAAGAGAGGTGAACACCTTAACCTCTAGGCCACGAGAGCCCCCGAGCAATTCTTATGAAAAAGGGAGCAGAACAGAGGTAAGAAGCAATAGCGTGTTTGTAAGAAGTATGTGTTATGTGAGGCAGATAGGACCTCTGAATCACTTTTGTATTTATTATAGTATTTGCTGTTGTAGTCTATATTCCCCAACAACGAATCTAAAGAGTGGAATTCTAGTTATTCATTTTATTGTTCTTTATGTGACAGAGCCATTTAAAAATTCAGGGGTTATTGCAATGAAAGAATGCAAGCGATTACTTTCTACCTTAAAAATAGGTAGAATGTTCCTCTTCTTACGATACAAAACAAAACGCCCACAACAGTGTTGGAGGCAACATCAGAAATTGTTTCAAGAGGGATGTTATTTTCAGGAAGTGAGGCATTGGGTATCAAAAAAAAAAAGGAGCAACAAATAGTTGTTGTTAATGAACATCCACTTGAGAAATGAAACAAAATATCGCTGTCAACACACGTATTGACATTTACGTCATTGCATATAAATTGAAGAGGATGCATTTTTTATGGAGTGACTTATCTCATTCCAAAAAAACTGAAACAGCTCATGTGAAAAGTGAGAGCATATGTGAAGGGTGCTGACAAAATGAGTTACTTCTCGGATTCGAGCCTTTGAAAATAGATACATCAGCCTTACAGGTGAAGCTGCTACAATTTATAAGTATGAAATAATAAAAGCATTAATACCTAAAGAAGATGGTATCAATAAAAAATCTACAAATTTTACCTTAGTGTTGATTTTTGGCCAATTTCTCAATTTGGGGATTGCGAGAAGTAACCCGTTTTGTCAGGACACCCCACATATTATATCGGAGAAAAATTCAGTTGTTCACCTCTTGTTTTTTCAGGGCATAATGCACAGCACTTTTCACCAGCAGATCTGTGATGACGTCCTTCTGGGACTGGCGGTCAAGGTCAGAGTATGCCACCTCTTCTTGTACCCCGCCCTGGGTCTTGATCACTCGGATGTTGTGAAGTCTGTCGGATCTCTGACCCAGGACTTCGGAGTCATGGTCATCAAAATCATCTTCCTCCACTTTTTATATTGGAAGTTGATGTTGCACGAAGCATGAAAAAAAGAACATAGTTGACACTGAAGTAAAGCCTTCATAAAGTGGTTGTATAGTTTTGATTTTAGTAAAAGTTTTATGGTACTTGCAATATAATAAAGTCACACAAGTGCCAAAGATTAGAGATTTTACTAGAAAGTAACAAACACATAAAAAAAGGAGGAGAGATAAAGATGATAAATGTTTGATAGGAATAAAGGAGCAAACTACACCAGTGCTCCTTCCAACCACCCACGAAAAGGTGGTTTGATTATTTACTTATCAGTTTGCTTTGAGAACAGCAAGTAACAAAGGCATGTTGAAAAAAAATAACTTCACATTTACAGAGTATATGTTGATACCTTTCTGATTGAGATCAGAAAGGAAGAAACAAAACCATATTATGGTAATACAGAACCTTGATCATGTTTCTGTTTTGGAAGTGTTATCATTTTTCAAAAGTTTTTCTTTCATTGGGCAGAAGATGTTCAACACTTGGCAAAGTCAACTTTGAACATTTTTTGTTCATTTTGAGTTTTTGGGGGATGGGGTCTTTTCATTTCAAAGAGTGCCTTTTGTTAACAAATTTCATGGTGAAGCACTCTATCCAAGTTGAGAGAAAATGCTTTGGAGAAAAAGATTAAAAATTAGTTACCCACATTGACTCAGACCTCAAACTTAACATAATTTGTTCCATTCATATAATCCAAATGTAAAAGAACAGCAGGCCAAATGTTGCAAGTTAAAAGGAGGCATCCAGTCCCGTGTGTCATGAGCCACTCTATGTGGAAAAACCTTGCATTGCAATTCATGTTATAATGCTTTCTCTTTAGCTCCTTTACTAACTCACTCTGTCCTTCCCTCTATCCCCCCTCCCTCTCTCTCCCACATCTCTCTCTCTCTCTCTCTCTCTCTCTCTCTCTCTCTCTCTCTCTCTCTCTCTCTCTCTCTCTCTCTCTCTCTCTCTCTCTCTCTCTCTCTCTCCCTCTCCCTCTCCCTCTCATTCATATTATGATAAAGCATTCTCTTAAGCTCCTTTTCTCCTTCCCTTCTTCCTCTACCCACCTCCCCCCCCCCCTTTTTTTCATTTTCTATTTCATCCTCCCCCAAAAATATGAACAAAGTGTCATCACATGAGCTTACAAAACTGTGTGGGAGCCCGGTAGAAGGTGTATCCTGACAGGCTTCCTGGCATCATCAACATGTTGCGCATAAGGCGGTACGGCTGGGGCATGTGAGAGAGGTCTTCGTAGAACAATCGCCGTCGAAGGTTTGGCACCACCAGGTTGTAGTGATACAGAGACCTCTCTGTGATGTAGCCTGTCCGGGACAAAAAATATTTTAGGCAATTTAGTACTGAAATGAAACCTTAAAGATGAACGTACATATTATGATCAATGTGCCCGTAACGGATTGTCTTTACTCAAGGATGTACTGAAGAGAGAGAGGATGAGAAGAGAGAGAGAGAGAGAGAGAGAGAGAGAGAGAGAGAGAGAGAGAGAGAGAGAGAGACAGACAGACAGACAGACAGACAGACAGACAGACAGACAGACAGACAGACAGACAGAGACAGAGAGACAGAGAGACAGAGACAGAGACAGAGACAGAGAGAGAGACAGAAACAGAATGAGATCCTCGAGGTCTGATTGGCCAATTATAGAAAGCCTGCACTTTAAACATTTGTTGCTTTTCCACTGACAGCCAGCCAGAATGATCAATCTGGTTTTTTTCAGTCGTTAGTTTTTAGTTTAGTTTTTAGTTTATAATGGGGTTTTACGACGCTCACAACTGCATAAGGTCATATAAGCGCGCGAAACAAGTTGGTTTTTTCTCAACAGCTCACTGCTCGGATGGTTTCTGGTCAATATTTGTAATTAAAATTGTTACAACGCAAAAAATGCAGTGTAAATAGATTGTTAGTTTGATAATATGATATGTGTTTGATGATCCTTTTCAACACTGTGAGATTACTTCTGAGGCAGTACCTCCAAATAATATCTATTTCCTCTAAGTGAGGGGAGATGAAAACTCTCCAGACAATCCAAGTTCAGAAACATCCTATTGGGGACTCGAACGAAGATCCTCCACATCATAGTCAAAGGAAGCAGGATATTATCAAAGCTAACAGGGCATTTTTTCTTATTGCATTTGCAAAGACTGTGCTAATAGTGGGAAGAAATTGTAAACTATGAATACATTTACTTTTTCCAAATAACAGTCTTGAGAAATGATAAACTCTCACCTTTCTTGATAACATTTCCAAAGACGGTGTCATCCCAGTTGCGAGTCCATGTGGATAAATAACGCTTGGCAGAGTAGCCCGGACGTATCTGACGTTCAAAATTGTCCCGACGAGCGTGTACAAACTTGAGATACACCTTGTCATCTGGGCGGTCCTGACATAGAGAAATCAAAAAAATGTTTAAGAAAACAATCATTTTCTGTCTGTGCTTCTGATGTGTGTCATACTTTCACCCTTCAGCCAATTGGTATGATCTGTGCATCTAAAGTTGTGTACAGAAGCTGAACATAATAATATACAACTTTTCTGGTTCCCATTTGGCCACTTTATCGTTTCACTAAAATGCGTGTGTATAGGTCTGAGTGTATGTGTGTTTGAGTGTGTGTGTGTGTGTGTTTGAGTGTGTGTGTGTGTGTGTGTGTGTGTGTGTGTGTGTGTGTGTGTGTGTGTGTCTTTTAGTGATGTGTGCGAATTGGTGTGAATGTAGGCCAGGTCCTCCATTGATCGTTGTAAGTTTGTATGTGCGTATGTGCATATGTACGTATGTGTGTATGTGTGTACGTATGTGTGTATGTGTGTGTGGTGCGTGCATGCGTGAATATGTGTGTGCACGTGTATGTAACACTATGTGCCTTTAAAATTGATTTGTAAATCCATAATATGTATCATGTTAAGCGCATAGAGCATTGCATAAGTGGATGTGGGCTATATAAATGCAATCCATTATTATTATTATTATTATGTGTGTGTGTGAGTGTGTGTGTGTATGTGTGTGTGAGTGTGTGAGTGTGTGCGTGTGTTTGTGTGTGTGTGTGTGTGTGTGTGTTCGTGCGTATGAGTGTTTGTGTGTGTGCGTGTGTTTGTGTGTGTGTGTGTTTGTGTGTGTGTGTGTGTGAGAGTTCGTGTGTGTGTGTGTGTGTGTGTTTGTGTGTGTGTATGTTTGTATGTATGTGTGTGAGTGTGTGTGTGTGTGTGTGTGCATTCGTCTCTCTATCTGCTGTGAGCGATGTGTGCAAGCGGGTGATAGTGAGTGTGTGTGTATGTGTGTGTTTGTGTGTATTAACTCATACCATATCATACAGACACAAACAAACAAGAACATTAGATAACTGCATGTCATTGTGCCACTAAGAAGAAAGGTTTCATTCTTTTTGCTATCCTTAAGTTGTCTTTAGAGATTCGAACAAACACTGCCTATTTTTTATCACATTTACACCAAGTAAAAGCAATCTTAAATGATTTAAAATTTGAGAAGAAAAATTACGAGTCAAATGACCGTGTTCTCCTTTAGTCAATAAGCTTTAATATCAGAGTAAAAAAAAAAGAAAAGAAAATGTCTGCGAAAGCTGTCCATTTATTAACCTTATCCGTACGCCCTGGGGTCATTTTGTACCCCCGGGGTTGTATTCTTCATATTTTAGAATACTTCTAGTCCGGATCTCTTTGAAACTTTCAGTATTTCTTAAAAAATCATTTTGACAGACTGCTATGCAAAGCGTACGGATAAGATTAACAAGTAAATTTCCTCTTTGGAAAGTGGTGGCACAGAGTTCCCCATGTCATATGGATACGATAGTAAAACACGACGTACGGATAGGGTTAAAAGGCATATTGCACAAAGCTACTTACATGTGATCCGTATTTGAGAATGGATTGTGCCAGGTCCTCCACTGTTTTTAGGTAAATCTGAAGAAAAAGAAAAAAAGAAAAGAAATAAAAAAACTACATGAAAAATGATAGTGAAGGGCTAAGATAACAAACAATTTTGAGAAACAGTTTTCTTGGAATGATCACTTGCATCTTTCTCAGTCTATCATATTGAGATTAAGGGAAAATTGCTGCCCTCCTGGAAACTGTTCACTGCTGTGGCTTACCTTGCTCAAAGGAAGCCTGGTCATGAAGTACTGTCAACTAAATTCAAACGGAAAGCATTTGTGCAACATCGTGATGAAATCAGCTGCTTGTCAATATAAGCAGTTCTTTTTCGAAATTTTGTTTTTTGGATGAACACCTTTTATCTCCATTTAAAAACACATAATCTCTATGTTGATTTTTCTGAAAAACGTTGATTAAGGGCACAAAAATGTAAATTTTCAGTTTCCAAGAATTCTCAAGCTCTGGAAGTCACCAAACTTTTATTCAAGATAAATGGGGGCAGGGAAGGGGGGGGGGTCCATCAAAAGTTATATAAATTAACAATCTTTAAGGTGATACCAATAACTCCACATGCCCAAATATTGATGAGCACCTGATTCCACTGTGTCATGAAACATTCGCTCTTTTCCACAAGTTTGACACTCCTGCAATACCTTTCAAAATGCCACAACATTTACTTCAGGAAGCTATATTTTCATTGCTGCTCCCTTTCCAAAAGAATCAACTCTTTCCAAAAAATTGGCTCTGAACAAATATCTGGTTATGTTTAACATGCAAGTTATAAAAGAATAAAATACTCCCGGGAAGCACTGCATTACATCCAGTCAAAATGTACACACTAATATACAACATGTGCTGAGAAGGAGGACCTGTTAGCTCTTCAGCAAATGCTGAATATACATTATATATATATATATACATATGTATATATATATAAATATATGTATATTATAATATATATAATATATCATTAAAAAATTTATGAAAATGGTGTACGAAAATGTGTCAGTCTCTTTGACTTCATAATTTTGACGAATGCCTGAATCGAATACGATGCCTCACAATTATCTGAAGCATCCTTTGACGAGATGCTAAGAAATATTGCTCCTTGGGACGAGTAAAACGTCAAAGTGAGCTGATCTTTGGACTAGCACATATACCTGCGGGTCAACACTGCTGGCAGGTGTAAGGCTGTGGCTGGTCTGAGCCTGACTAGCTGCTCTCCTCCGGGCAGCGGCCGCCCTTTCCATGTTCCTCTGAGCCAAGTCCTCAGAGAAAAGCAATAAGGCCCCTTTCCTTGTGGTGAAAGTTTTGGGTACCCGAAATTCCTTGGACTCCCTTGGGGATCGAGTGCTGATGGTTGGGCTTGCATTGATGAAGGATGGATAATTGGAGGATAACGGTGGCAAGTAAAATTTGTTTGGGTTCTTTGAGAAGTTGTAGTAATCCTGGAAAATAAAACAAACAAACAAACATAGTCAATCAGTGCTTAGAATGCTGTCTAAAAAAATCATGACATATTTACCAACCGGACAGTTATGCATATACGGTGAAGAAGCGAAATCTACACGTCACAAAAAGAAATAATCAACTATACTTTGCTCACAGTACAAGGCATGGCATAGTTAAAACACTATACTGGTGAAAGTAAAGACATAGGACTAACAGGAAACTAAAGCAAGTATTCACAGTTTACAGAAGTGTAATTATTTTGAAGTCGTATTTTATTTTGTAATATAAATGATTAATTTTAACACTTATTCAGAATTTTAATATGAAGAGCGTTAAAAATACAGTCAAACTCCATTATACTGCCTACCCAATGAAGTTGGTGGAACAGCAGGGCTGGTGGTACAAAGAGGTTTTCATGTCTTCTGTTAAATACATGTAGCACAATGACAACCTGCCCAACATCAAAAGAACTTGAGTACCAATCACTAGATGAAGTAAAGCATCATCTCCGTTCGATCTGTCACTTAGGCTAGAACAAGAGTCCTCACAAAATAAAAGCCTCACAGGCATTCCTCCCCTTGTAATTTATTTGGGGCTGATATCAGGCAATTTAAAATTTAGTTCCAAATGTTAAAAAGATATTGACCAAGGCCTAAAAATAATAGCATTTTCATAAACCTCACATCACGTGGGGAGAAAAATTTTATGTTGAATTACAAAGTTATGCTTTATTTTACTTGTACTCTTCTTCATTAAACATTGTATTGTCAAGGTTATACTGTTTAAGTTATTAGAGGCTTTCCATTTCTACTGATTGTGGGAGAATGCCATAACATTTTCTTAATTGGGTGTCTTAACTTTCCAAGAATTAATTGCTCATGAGAAATTTCATTGGCGTGCTGCAAACTGCTGCACTATACAGCTTCCAAGCCAATTTGTCTCAACAACCAATCAAGGAAACTTTGTCACCATTACAAAAAATCTAGCATTCAGTTTAACATTCAACATTGCTGATATTTTATATCAATTAAACTGCATGCACACATGAAAACAACAGCGAGTATAGCACACTTTTTCATAAATTCTTTCAATAACAAGAAAGTTAGTTCACAGCAAAGTTAATAGAAAATATATAGAATCTAGAGGATAAAAAATGACTGTGTACCCTATTGCTTATTGTAGGCTTACTGATAACTTTCATTTATATTTATTCTTTTCATTCGTCATGGATTCGACTAGCTAGGTTTACAAAATTGTTAAGCATAATAATATATCAGGTTTCCAGTCTTAAACATAATCAATAATAGATAAGTTAAAGAGAGTAATAAAAACTACCAGTTAGTCACTTTTAATTTCACCCTGTGTATGAACCGATTATAATGAATAAGAGATTCAGGTACAACAAAGTAGAAAATGCATACCTCTGGTTCAAGAAACACTTCCACTTTTTCATGTCCATTTTTGTGAACCTCACCAACTCCTCTGCTCAGCAGAGACAGATTAAGGGCTCCACCAGTCATGGCACCTCAATAAGATGACTCCACAAACATCAATAACAACAGTGGCAGATCATGTCTGAAATTGTTTTAAAGTCTGAAGAATAATGGTCTATATACTTTCCTCCTTCCTTAGAACATGACACCGTCTTCGACTGAACTTTCAACAGTACAAAAGAACTAAAAATAGACCTCAAGTAGACCTGCTCCAGACAAGGGATTTGTTGTTTGTCGCTAACATATAAGGCCCGATCAAACGACGTGTGTTCAATCAAGCGGCACAGAGAGGATTATGCAGTTCAGTCATTATGCAAAAAAGTTAGATCAAATAAAAATCTTCGCTAGCGACATAAAAGAATTGAAAAAGTGTGTGCTTATTGAAAATGTTGCGTTTACGAAGGAAAACTGTTGTAAATAACACCGACTTGAATTCGCTCAAAGGGAAGGGCGACGAGATATAGCGCCGCCATATTGTTTGACGTTGCCAAGTGCTGACCGCCATAGTCTTTTAGGTCTTTCGTTCTTTTCGCGTGTTAAGGGTGGAACGACTATTCTATTATTTTCTGTTGCAATACTCTTTTTGTAAAGCTGAAAATGCTTGAGGTACTATTGTTAATCCTGCTGTTGCTGCTTTTGTTGTTGATGCTGCTTCTTCTGTTATTGTTGCTACTGCTACTGCTGATGGGCTATTGCTGCTGCTGATGTTGTTGTTGTTGTTGCTGCTGCTGCTGCTGCTGCTGCTGCTG
Organism: Aplysia californica; assembly: GCF_000002075.1. Classification (NCBI taxonomy): domain Eukaryota; kingdom Metazoa; phylum Mollusca; class Gastropoda; order Aplysiida; family Aplysiidae; genus Aplysia; species Aplysia californica. The sequence goes on along the minus strand of NW_004797314.1, from coordinate 909,700 downwards.
CTGCTGCTGCTGCTGCTGCTGCTGCTGCCTCTGCTGCTGCTGCTGCTGCTGCTGCTGCTGCTGCTGCTGCTGCTGCTGCTGCTGATGATGATGATGATGATGATGATGATGATGATTTTGTTTCCTTAATGGGCCTGGCGGACTCCACGGAGAAATATTCGAGCGAGAGCGAGGCTCTTTTTCGGCTCCATTGTCAATATGCTTAGCGGCACCTCCACTCGTCCAAATAACTCCATTCGAATTGCCATTGATCCTGGACATTCAACCATATGTTTGACATTCTCCTTTTCATGGCCGCATTTTCGACAACGTGGGCTGAGCTCTTCATTTACAAAGTTCTTATACCATCTTTAGGCTCCAATGATGGTCCAACCGCAGTCTTGTTAGTTCCTGCTCCTGAGCGACATATTATGATATTTTGTTCCCGCTTACAGGAGTACCCAGAACACACATCTTCCAGGTACTGGTACTTAGCACTGCATTGTGGGTCTCTGATTTTCCTCTTGATCATTGGAAAGACTCCTTTGCATGTTGTTGGAGGTCTGTCTCCTTCAATCTCTCTGGCTTCATTAGCAGCCTGTTCTGCTGCCTCATTTCCTTCGATTCCAACATGGCTTGGAATCCACTTGATTTTTATTGTGGCTGTGGTTTCACTGAACTTGCGGCGCAAATCATTAATGTCCGAGCTGTTGCCTAGCAGTCCCTTGCGCAGAGAGACTGACTGTCAGTCAAGATCAGCACATTGGTTCTACTTGATGATGATGATGATGATGATGATGATGATGATGATGATGATGATGATGATGGTGATGGTGATGGTGATGGTGATGGTGATATGGTGGTGGTGATGATATATAGTCCCCATATTGACCTTCCATTATGGCGTACCCAAGTGAAGTTTAATTAGATCAAAAATAAGGAATTACAATTAAGATGTTTCTCTTACTTTCAGATACGAACTTTTAATGTCATTAAAAATGCCGACTTAAAAAAGGCGAAAGCGACGTATGTTATGCAGAGCGTCAAGGGATCTATTTTAGGGAGTGGTGTTCTATTTCTATGGTAACGTTCGAGATCTGTCCCGGGAGTAAGTTTCTCTATTTATGTAAAATCGACAACTTCTATTTTATGGGCTTGAGATTTTTGAGAATATCTGCAGGAAAACATGTGTTCTATTCAACATAACAACCGTTGATCTCAAAGCACTTTTTCATCCTATAATCATAATGTAGCCAGAGGTCAAACACACTGACCATGCCTGCTTCGGCCAGCTTGAGTTCTCAGCGTAGCAGTTGTTTCGAGCACAGTTTCTTTCTCGACTTCAAATTACTGGCCCCTTATTGGCCCCTTATTGGCCATCTATGATTTGGGGAAGAAATGAAAAGTCGCATATTATGGTGAAAAGTTCGGATAAAAGTGGGGATAATCACTTAATGTTCTACTGCCAGGAGTCCAGGAGATCCGGCGGTGAACTTTCGATCCTACTGGCGCGGCGTTGTACAACGTCATGATGTACTTAGACCACAGAATTCTACACTTAGTGTAGAATTCTGTGACTTAGACAACATTTTGCGTAACCATATCCGTACACCCTGGGGTCATTTTGTACCCCTTGGGTTGTATTCTTTACATTTTAGAATACTTCTAGGTCGAAGACCTCTTTGAAACTTTCAGTATTTCTTTTTTTTAAAAACATTTTGACTAACTGCTACAAAAAGCGTAGACCTGAAGATCAGATTAACGAGTAAATTTCCTCTTTGGAAAGAGATGGCACAGCGAGTTCCCCACGTCGTATGGATACGATAGTAAAACACGACATACGGATAGGTTTCAGCAGACCCGGCCATTTTCTTTTGATTGCTGGTTTCGGCTTTGTTAAAAGAACCATCTTGTAATAGCCTTGACTGTTGTGTCAAAAGGAACGGACCATACAGCTCGATCGAAACCAAACCTTTGTGGTCGAAAAAACATGATGTGCATCACTTTCAAAGCAACCTATAATGATATTATTGCTTGCGTCGAGCTTTCTGGGGTTGTTGAGATCCTGGGGTTCTGTCGTACCCCTCGAATATACCTTCGTTTCATCACCTGTTGTGATTTTTTTTTTTTAACACAACGCGGTTCTTTGTGGTTGTGTTTATAATAATTATAACTCAAAGCAGAAAAAAGGCCCATATTCCATTTTCTTTTTTTTTTTCAAACCCTCGAGTCAGAATCAGATAATCTCTTTGACACTTGTGTACGCTGTGTGTTTGACTTTCTCTACTTATAAGCCTCACGGGACACTAAAAGTGTTCTTCTAAAGGTGGTGGTGGTGGTGGTGGCGGTGGTGGTAGTGGTTTGTGTGTGTGTGTGTTTGTGTGCGCTAAATCCCTTTTCTTTTCACCCCGAGAAAAAACAATTATGCAAACTCCGATAAGACCGCGATTCGCATGTCAGTGTGATTACAATTTTTTCAAAGCAAACTTTTAGAGGGGATGAACAGAAATCGGTGTTACTTTTTTCAAAATTTATTTTAAGAACAATATTATTAAATAATTATAATTATTTTTATTTAGATTAAATAGTAATTAGCAGGTAAGCTTATAATATTATGGGACCCCACGCCAAACAAGAGTCCGCAGTAGACAGTCATACCTCTAACATTACAAATGAAACACACAATTGATATCCTTTGTCTTTTAACAAAATTTATTATCATTGAGGGTGTGGATTCAAAAGGCTCAAGATCAAGGTACCGGGGTTACGTCGCTGGCACGGTTAGATTGTTGTTTGACAATCGGAATGGAACATCGGAATGGAACACTTTAAAATCCGAAACTTCAGGAGTCCGACCGAAGTCGGAACTCTCCACCAGGCATATCCGAATCGAAACTAGGCGAACCAACTCTCTTGTTTTCCTCAGACTGGCACTGCACACTCAACACTGCACACTGCTAGACTGCACTGATTTGCCTGCCTGCCAGCACTTCCCCAACGCTGAATGCTGCTGTTGTTGTAAACAAAAACAGGAGTGTCATGAGACGAGGCTTTAATAATACACAATAGACCTACTCACAGTGACCAGATTTTGATCTTGATCTCCGTATTTTTTTCTCTCTTCCTTCGCCTTTTGTCATGGACGGAGGTGGGGATCTCGGTTCTCATACTCATGTGTCCAAGTCGGCTTCAGGCCCAGGGTCTCTGTTGTCTAAACCTCCAAAATTTTTATCAATCCTGACAGATGAGTGGAGTGAACTTCGCGAATCGGATCGGGTAGGTTGGCAATTACTGGTTCACTTATCAATTTTAATCGCAGTGGCTACGTTCACGGCACCCACCTGAATGTAGTTCGCAATTTAAGACTTAAAATAATCGGTGGTTTCTCTGTAGTTCCCACCCCCCCCCCTTATTTGGTGCTTTTTCGGTAGTTCCCACCCCCCTTATTTAAGCCTGACATACATCAAGATCTATGCATTTTGTATAAATGCGCGGCAAGCTAAGATAACATGCCGTTAATCTTAGAAATGACGCATCTTTCTGATTGGCTGCTTATTTTAGTAATGTGATGTCATCACTTCCTGGGATACCCAAACATGGAACGATGTGTTTTCGGTAACATTTCGGATTTTCTAGATCTAGATCTAAATTTAGATCTACCACCCCCCCCCCCCTCCTGCATTTTTAATCACTAATACATTTTTTAAAATAAACAACAACTTCAAAGTCAAAGCAACTCTACAAATTAGGCCTATAATTTATGGAACTGTTGGTCAGTCGGGAGGAGGAAATGAGAAAAAAAAACTGTCCGGAACCGGAATCGAACCGCTCCAAAAGTCATTGCTCGACATCAAACGTAGACGCGCTATCAAATCAGCTATCAGAAATTCCGAGAATTTGTGTAGATTAAGCATAATATACATAGACACTTCCATCTCTGGTGCCATGCGGTTGTCTATACTTAGATGTAGTCACGTGATTGGAGGGGTATCCTGGTCTGACGTCAAACAAGATGGGCGCCTTACCTAAAAATAGTTTGCATCATTTCTACTTTTAATCGCATGTGCTAAGATATCAAACCTAACAACTGCAACACATCAAATTATGGTAAAATTCAGGAGGGCATGCCGCCCTGAAACCCGCCCACCATATATTTTTATTAGGTCCCCCCTGAAACCCCCCCTACTCTTGAGGCCAAAACCGGCGAATAACAATTGCGGGTTGGGAGCTACCGAAAAAGCGCCCTCTTATATATTTGAGCCTAGATCTACCTCTAGATCTAGACGTTTGATGCGCAGCGAGCTCAGATCAAACCTAACAACTGCAAAATGTCAAATTATATTGGTAAAATTCTGGGGGGGCGAACCCCGCACCTTATTTTTATCAGGTCTGGGGGGCAACCCCCCCCTGAAACCCCCCTACTCTTGGGGCTAAAACCGGCGAATAACAATTGCGGGGTGGGAACTGCCGAAAAAGCGCCTAATGATCTTGCTCACTTCACCCCTTACCCCTACCCTTTTGCCTTTTGCCTTTTGCTTCTCTTCTTTTTTTCACTCCCTGCCACCCCTTTTCCCGCCATGGCCTTCTTCCATTCTCCCTTGTTTCTTCGCACGACTTTTATTTTCAAATAGTCAAGCGTTGCCAGATCCACACACGGGAAGAGGATCGAAATTCTGTTCCACACTCTGAGCGAGCGAGGCCTTGTCAACTGCAGCTGTTTTGCTGGGCCCGCCTTAAAAAATTGCCTTCCGTAAACTCAGTTGCATTCGGACCACCGCTGCATTATTTTTCAAGTACTCTTTCCTCATTCACTTTGAACGACCGTAGCATTTCAGTTATATGCCTCTATTCCTATGGTGGATGATTCAGGGCGCAGTGAACGTAGCCTGCAAACTACGTTCAAGTTCAAGGCGTGGAAGGCGAATTGCAACAAGTCTGCTTCACATCCGGCACACCTAGTGATGGTGCACCACATAATTCTACACTTAGGGTAGAATTCTGTGTTGTGCTCGCGCATTGGAGTTTGAGTCCAAATAGCCACGGAAGGCTATTCGGACTCGAATTCAGACTCGAGTCCGAAAAGCCATGGGAGGCTGTTCGGACTCGAGTCCGAATAGCCACAGCCTTAAAACAATACACTGCTGGACTGATCATATATTGGTTTGCTCCTTTTTTCCTATCAAACATCTATCGTCCTGATCTCTCCTTCTTTTTTATGTTTGTTACTCTCTTGTAACATTACTAATCTTCGGCACTTATATATGACCTCATTGTGTTGCAAGTGCCGTAAAACACTTACTAAAACAAACCAGTTTGTTACTGTATATTTTTTTGTTGTTGTTGCAGCTGGGCAGATGCCGAAGTGTTACAGAATTTGAAAAACTTAACCGAGTCGGTGAAGGAACGTATGGCATTGTGTGTGAGTATACTACTTCTTCATATGGGGTCAAGTAAATCCAGAAAATTCATGAAGTTGAATTCTAAAATACCCTCTTTCTTTGTTCTTAATGTCTAATTCAAATTATCTCAATTGTCAATTTTTGGACATGTGGAGTTATTGGTATCATTTTAAAGCTTGGTCATTTTTCTTGCTTTCAGTAAAAAAAATACTCATATATTATCATGAATAGAAGTCGAGATATTTGTGATTAAAAGAGGTGGGGGTCGCCTGATTTCAGCGGTAAAATTAGCAAGAAAATGGTGTGATTTGCTCCTTCTTTCCTATCAAACATCTGTCGTCCTGATCTCTCCTCCTTCTTTTTTACATTTATTACTCTCTTGTAACACCTCTCACGGCGCACGAAATCAGCCGAAATCGCGCCTTTTAGTTGTACCACGGCTCCTGCCGCCCTGCGGTGATTTATCACCTCGCCCGGTACCTGTTGACCTTTTTTATTGGGGTCATTTGACCCCGTCGCACCGTTATAGACTGGGGTGCGTTCTTGATAAAATCATTTCATTTACTGTCTAAATTACAGTGGTGCCGTAAGACCCACCAAGTAGTTTTAATTTATAGACTTTAGCAACACCATTTCTCAACCTTTAAAAGAAAGTCCCAGTCTTCTACGTGTTATACCAAGTGTTCTACACGTGTCTGTTTGCTGCCTGTGTAACACGCTTTTCTTATTTCAAACTGAGGATAAATAATCATTTATTACAACAAAACGGTACCTTGAATTTTTGGGGGGATTCGATTTGTGAGTTCATTAATAAATCATGTTTTGAGTGTATAAATTTCAGTACTACCGCAGTTGTGGTTGTTAAGCTACATCGGATTATTATGTTGGGCCCCCGAATTGACTAACGTTATTGCCGTATACAACTGAGACCTTAAAATGGAGCACACCCCTGAAAGTCAGTGAAAGTCATGTATCCGCTTTAAACTGTCTGTGTAGAGTGTGCGGAAGACTGAACATTACAGGGAAGCAGAGAAAATCCTTTAAAAAGCCGTATTTGTGTTCGGAAATAGCCAGTGACCTCTTCCTTGTGGTTGGGTTGAGTATCAAAGAGGACGCTAGTGATAAACACTCCAAATTTGTGTGTTTGAAATGCTATAAAACAATCCATGACACTAAACGTCGAAATAGTGCAGTGTCCCTACAAACACTAAGAAACACTTTTGACAGCAGTCAAAACATCTGGTGTGCTTACAATGAAAACTGTGATGCAAAAACATGCACAGTTTGTGAACAGAAAAGGCTGCTCTCTCTTGGCTGTGCAACAGTAAAGCCCCGTGACCCCCAGTCTCACTCCAGCAGCCATGAAAAATACACACACCAAGCTAGTCCTAGCACCAACATTTCTGAGACAGACACAACCACCCAGAGTACATGTACCCGTGTTCTCAGCACAGACTCAACACAACAAAACGACCCGCACACAAGTACAAGTCAGACTTTCCACCCCCACCCTCAGTCTGTTGTCCCAGTCAGTGACCAACATGTAGGTGTACAACATGCAGACACAATGGTTCAGGACAGTCACATCGTAGCTCACACCGACACAATCAGTCAGAGCACATCGGTCACAAATTCTCCCATACTGCATGATAGCAGTTGTAAGCACAGCGTAAGCACTGTCCGTGTTTCTCCATCGTCATCATTCACACCCACTAAAGGCCAAACATTTTCTGCGACTCCCTTGGCTTCTTCAACTCCGGCCCAGATACATGAAACAGTTAGGCCTACCCAAGACAGCACAACATCTCCCATGATCAAAGACATAGAAACCACCAGCCATGCAATGAGTAAGACAGAGACGCACCCACTCACTAAAAAAGAAGAACAATTAACAACAGGACTTATAAAGAGAATAAAACCTATAGCCTACGCCATGATTCGTATGGAGTTATTGTCTTCCAAGTGAGGGAAATATGTGGATATTTACGACAATATGATGCATAGATGAACCATTTTGAGGTCACACAAACTGCGGCAGCAGTGAAATTTGGTGAGTAGATACCCTTATGTGTTACGTTTGTGCCCCTTAAAGATGAACTAATCCTGACGCTCAGTTTTCTAATTATCGGCGTTCATTACATCATAACTAGAAACGATATGGGGAATCAGACATGACCATCTTGCACTGTCTGTTACAACTAAACAGACCAGTACTGATTCTCTCTGTTTTTGAAATATCATGAAAAAGACTTGGAACTGCTGATGCCCGCATGCAGTGATGTCTTTAAGTCAATATTATTGTGTTAATTAGGGCTCAATTCAGAATGAAAAATACGATTTTCTAAACCCCCAGCGCGGTCACGCTGACCGAAGAATGCCCACGCGATGACCCCGTTCACCGTCACAGGTCAGCGCGCCACTGGTTACCTGAGTTCTCAACTAAAGTATCCTGTTTCTGTGCGCCGTGCTCTAATCTTCGGCACTTTTATATGACCTTGTTGTGTTGCAAGTGCCGTAAAACTCTTACTAAAATGAAACTGAGCATTGTCAATGGGGGAAGAGGAACCTGGAAGAAGAAGGGTAAAAAGTAGCCCCTAATGAGGAGTTGCCTAAATTGGTTGGGTCATTGATCTAGATCCTGCCTCATCAGCAAGTTAAGGAAGATTGTTATTCTTTTTAAAAAATCTGGGCTGGAACTTTGTGACTTTAAAATCACATTTTGATAAACAATTTCAAGTTAAGGTGTGTTTCTATGAATTTTTTTCTGCTGGCATGATTGGATTTGAATTAATGATCATTTTGGGTTTTTTGATGAGTTTCACGTGTATTGCCCGAGGTGTTTACAAACCACGCTTTTTAAAAAGATTTTGAGCTCTTACAGTGATTCCCATTTCAATCTGGTTTTTGAACTAAATCTACTTCTTTGGCCTATCTTTTATTTTCATTCACAGATCGGGCAAGAGACATGGAGACGAACAGAATGGTAGCTTTGAAAAAGATGCGCCTGGAAACTCAGAAAAACGGTAGAGTGATCAGCTCAAGGAGAAAGCTCACAACTTATCCAAAGCATGAGATTGAACTGATAACCCTTGAACTGTCCCTTATCTGTATGCTGGTATTGGCATCAGAAGAAAAAGATGGTTGTGTTCGTTTTTTATGATAACTACTTTGGAATGAATACAGTTTTTCATGACTGATAATATTATTTTAGAGGGGTTTTTAAAAATATTTTTTTCATTAAGGATGTTCGTTTTGAAGTTTTAGCTGTTATGAACTTACTCCTTTCCAGGAATTCCTGTCACTGGGCTTCGTGAGATCAACATACTTTTGAATCTTCACCATGAAAACATTGTGGACATGATGGAAGTAGTTGTGGGAAAGAGCCTTGAAAGGTAATTTACTAGGATTTTTTACACTCTGGATTAATTTGTTTTAGTGAGAAGTAGATCAGTAGAAGATATATATGATAGTCATTCAAGAGGTAGGCTAGTGAAAATATCTCTTCAGCTGCTGCTTATGGTGGTTATAATGTATTCTTCTCGGGAAGCTGAGAATATTTCCGAGTGTTCTATAGTCTTCTGGGGTAGTAATATACTGTAAAGCGCATAGACCTTGCTTTTGAGTGGGGACATGCGCTATACAAATGCTATTTATTTATTATTATTATTTTTATTATTATAATAGTGGTGATAGTAGTTGCAGTAGTAGCTGTAATAGTGTCTGTAGGTTTTACTGTTAGTGAGAGAAGGGAAAAGAACGGAATTTTGGATTGGAACATTTCTCTCTCCTTAAAAAGGAATTGCATTTTCTTTCATGTAAATGATGTTGTCAGTTGTCCGCCAATACCAAACAGATTGAGCTACATGTTCAAGGTAAAAGACTGATTTTTTAATTTGATTGCAAGCGACATATTTACCAAGTGTAAAAGCTTGTTTTGATTCCACTCTGTTGAAAAGTCACCAGTACAAAGAAAAAATTAGATGAAAAAAAGTCACTGTTTTTTATCGTTGTGAAGAAATTGGATTTTCAATTATTAGAACAATGCATGTGTGAAATGCCTGAATAGTTACATAAATGTCTCATAATATTATAATCTTACACCACTGCAGACAAATCTGCAAATGCTCCATTTGCTGGTCACCACTAGAGTGCCCTTGTTCAAAGACATGCCTCAGTAACCACCCTCCTAATTGCAATGTCATCAACATTGCTTGCCAGTATAAATGGTCGCTTTTAAGGACAGGCGGGGGTATCCCGAAAAGTGCTTTTTTGAGAAAATCATAAGTTAAAGTGTTTCGATTCTTATTCAGTCTCTTTAAAAGACAAGGAGAGTTTTGTCTATAACTAAACAAATATACACACCAATGAAACCAAATTTCTCCTATCTATAGGTAAGGCAGTACCCACTTTTGGTGTATGTCAAGATTTCTGGAAACCCCCGAAGTCTAGGTTAGCCCGCTTGTCCTTAAAAGTGACCAAATAGGCTTTAGTTCATGCTCCACCTAGTGTCTGGAGTTGTGTGTGTGTGGGGTGGGGGGGGCACATAAAAAAGGTGCAGATAGTGAGAAGAGGCCACAAGGTGTGTGTGTGGGGGGGGGGGGAGCACATCAAAAAGGTGCTGATAGTGGGGAGGAGGCTTCCTGTCCCGTCTCTATAGGGGGGGGGGGGAGCCCCTTCCAACCTAAGTAAATGTACAAAGCAACGAACTCTATTTTCTCCATTTTTTGGGGGGGGGGGGGGGGCCGTGTGGTGCATGACATGATATCCGGAATTACCCGAAGTCTAGGTTAGCCGGCTTTTCGTTAGAGGGGGCCAAATAAACTTAAGGCTCCCCCACACCTAGGGTCTGCCGTTTGGTGTGTGGGGGGGGGGGGGGGCACATCAAAAAGGTGCAGATAGTGAGAGGAGGCCACAAGGTGTGTGGGGGGGGGGGAGCACATCAAAAAGGTGCATAAGTGAGAGATAGTGAGAGGAGGCCACAAGATGAGAAATGATCATTAGTTTAGTTACCCACAAGCATGATATGTAAGCAAGGTAGAATGGAGACAGAAGATTTTAGTGGGTGGTTGGCGGGTGCTCTAGTATGGTTTGCTTCTTCTTTCCTATCAAACATCTATCGTCCTTATATTTCCTCCTTCTTTTTTGTGTTTGTTACTCTCTTGTAACACCTCTAATCTTCAACACTTACATGACCTTATTGTGTTGCAACTTATGCAGTTGCGAGCACCGTAAAACCCAGTACTAAAAAAAAATGTTTTTAAAAATTGTGTTGCAAGTGCCGTAAAAGACATACTAAAACTTTTTTTTTAATGTTATCATGACCCTCTTTGAAGTACTAGCTAGACTTTTGACATGTTCTGTTCCTCAGTATTTTCCTTGTGATGGAGTATTGTGAACAAGACTTGGCCTCCCTTCTAGACAACATGGCAGCTCCCTTCTCAGAACCCCAGGTGAGCATTTTTACTCTTTTTGTGCTCCAAATTATGGCAACATTGTCAATGCTGTTAACGTATAATGCTGCTGGACTTGTGAAAGGCCTGAACAGAGTTATGGTGGGTCTTCACTCTAACTTTTAAGTCTGAATTTTTAAAAACAATTTTTTAGTAGTAGAGGTTTTTCGGCGCTGGCAACTACATAAGGTCATATGAGCGCCAAGGGGCGGATTTCAACAGAGAAATCCTCACAGGGAATCAGATTTACTCTGCTCACCTCTCAAGCTTCAACAGCTCAAAGTCTACTTCGGCTATCAAGGCACCCTGGAAATAGCGGGTCTCAAGAGTGTGACAAACGTACAAAAGAAGTAGAGGAAAGTGACGATAGTAAAGATTAGGGAAAAAAAAGCAGCAGTTCCCTGTTGCAATTCAAGCACAGTTATTAGTGTAACATCAATGAATCAGCCCATTTACAATTACAATTCTACTGTGCATAAGAACATTGACTTCTTCAGTCAGTAGCACAGCCCCGGGGAGTATAAGTCTGAATGACCTGTTCAAAGTGAGTACATGAAACTGAATTACGATTGTCTGGACAGGCTTCTGGGTTTAGCTGAGTCCGGCTCTCTTTCAATTCTTGAAGAAAAGTAGGTGTGTTAATTTTAACAATTGATTGTTACGTCAGTTTTGAAGATTTAGGTCATGTGGAATTAAATACTTTGAATGAAGAGGTAGGTGAAATAAAGTTTTTTTAACAGAATATATCGACTGATGGAGTGTTATTGTTATTGCCTCATTATTATTGAATGAAAGCCACTTTGAGTGGGGGGAAAAAGAATTAAACGCGCACAAGAAATACTGGAGAGACAGTTTTGAAATTGTTCAATTTTTAGTTATAGTGTCTTAGTAAGTTCTGATTTTTTAATATACATGTACATATACATTTACTTTTTTTTTTTTCGCTGTCCTTTCGTGTATAGTTTATTTTTGGTTGTGAAAGTTCTTTATGTGGTTAAACTGGTTTTTCTTGCTTCTGTGAAATATTTTTTCTTGTGTGAATGATAATGTGATTGGTGTAAAGCGCTCAGAGCTTATACCAGTATGGGATAGAGCGCTTTATAAATGCAATCTATTATTATATTATTATTGCAGTTGCGTAGACCTTTGTCATCTGGGTTTCAAATGCAATATTTTTGAAAGTTGAGCTTTTCTACTTGCTGTGTGGTAAAGCACTCCAATGTTGACGTATTTGCTTCACGTTGTTTTCAGGTGAAGTGCATCATGTTACAAGTGTGCTCTGGTCTGCAGTATTTACATGAGAATTTCATCATCCACAGGTGGGTGCACAGAATTCTTATAGTGAACATAGTTATGAAAAGAAAAAGAAAACGCTTTAATGGATGAGCAAATGTTGTAAAGATTCGTTTCAGAATAGAATGCATGCTACAACAACAATGCAGTACTTAAAAAAACGTTTCAAGCATTCATTAATTTACCATTTCTTGCTGCTGCTGTGTAGAAATTTTTTCAACAAAGGTCGACATGTTTTACTCAGGAGTGATCTGCAGTGACTGTTCTTCTAGAAACCTTGCCCAGTGACATTGCATTGCATTTTATGCCAATTTTCATTCCCCGGGTTACGAAGATCCTATTGTTTTGTTTCCTTGCTTTGAAACTTTGCAGCATGTAAACAGTAGATAAAGTTATGTATGAAAGTCCAAGGTGTTCGCATGAGGAACAATGAGCCTGGCCTACTACATCTTATTCTAAACCATCGGTTTTTTCTAACCGATTGAAAAGGATTTAGGGTCAAGTCCCGACTCCTCTCTCAAATATTCTTTGTCAATCAAAAGCCTTCAGCCACAATTTGAACCAGTGTAAGGGTGGAATGCGTTCCTCTTCTTTAACAAAAGTCTCCTAGTTTTTTACAAAATAAATCGCCTGTATGATTTTCTGTTGAAATAGTTATTTTAATGTAAGAGATCGAAGACACTGATTGTACAAACTTTTAATTTCTGTGAACTTTTTATTCCATTGATCTGTTTAATATTCAGTGCATTTCGTTTTGAGACATTTTTTTAAAACTAGTGTTTTCATTATTCATAATTTTCATAACGTTATTTTGTGTTTCATGTGCTCTGAAGAGATCTGAAAGTGTCCAATCTCCTCATGACAGATAAGGGCTGTGTCAAAATTGGTGAGTGGATATTTTATAAAATGCTGTAATGACAGCTGTTTAAGAAATGTAGAAGACATTTGTGACCCATCATGGTGAAATCAGGCGCTAGTCAAAATAATGAAATGGAAGAAAACGGCAAGAGTAATTGAGGACATGGACATTTAGGTGAATTCATGACTAGGCACAAGAGAATATGAGTTTGAAATCGTCATTTGATTCTTCCACTCCGCAAAAAAAAAAATTATTATCAATGTTTTACTGCAATTACAGCCCCATTCACACAGTTAGGTCAGTTGGGAGGTAGGCTACTTTGACTGTGCCTGTCAGGACCAACCTAAGCAAAATGAGGTTCAGCATTGCAACAGGCTGAAAGAAGTTGATGTGAAAAGTGCCCCTGTGCCCCACTATTATAAGAAATATTCAGTCCCTCAATTGTTGTGATCTACAAAGGGGTGCTTTTGAATTAGGATGGTTTGTTTGCCTTCCTTTGCTAGTATGGAGTGTTTTAAGGTGTACTTTTTTTCAAAACTATTTTCTTGTCTTTTCTTCAGCTGACTTTGGTCTGGCAAGAAAGTATGAACTACCCCTGCGCCCCATGACACCGACTGTGGTGACTCTGTGGTAATTCTTTTCATATTTTTAATCAATATATGTCGTGACCCAACTAATCGTACTTTCCTATGTGCTTAAATAAATTTTGGAAAAATTATCCTTTGTCCTTGAAGAGAGTGGTCTCAGTTTAAGACTTTTTCAGAGATCATTGTGGTTTTCTGTCTGTGTGTCTGTCTCAAAATTATGAATATCTAGCTCCGTCATATTCTTTAGAATAGTGAATGCTACCTTTGTTTATACTTTGAGAACTAAAAAATGTGTGGTTTCTTCTAAAAATCAATGTAAAAGTCAAGCCGCCAGAATGAAGTTGTCACGACACGCAATAAGCAAAAGATACTGTATCTCAAATACTAGTTAGCCAGATTTATTTTTTTTGAAAATTGAAATAAAATACAGTATGAAGGTTGTTCTCTTTGAAAATGAGATAGCCACAACCAATAATTCAAAATTCAACTATTTCAATATTTCTCTGGTAATATCACTCCTTCAATATATATGTCTTTAATAATTAACAGAAGAATGTTTAGTTAGCTGTTATGTACATGTATGAGCATTACTGAACGTGTTTAAGTTTTCATTGATCATTAACCAAACAATAATCTGAGAGGAGGATAATTAAAATTGGGGGGTTTCTGACTTTTTTTTGGGTGTGTTTTGCAGGTACCGAGCTCCAGAGCTTTTGTTTGGTTCTAAAACTCACACGACTGCTATTGACATCTGGTTGGTACCCGTTCTTTTGTTCAATGTAAAACAGTTTGTATTTTCCTATTGACAAGATTATTGTCCCGTTTCTACTCATGATTTTCTTTCTGATCATGAGTTGTTCAAACAGTGGTAGTGCATGTACAGCAGGAAGAATTCAGAAATTGGAATGCAGTTGCTAAGGGCTTCAAAGGTTACATTATTGGTTTTACTGTGTTTTTCTTTTCTCCCATTTCAAAATATCTTGTAAGTTAACTTAACCCCAGGTTGGAGGATATCAATAGTTTTGTGGTTGGGTCTTCCGAAAAATAGACCCCCGAAACCCCAGTGTTGGGACCTCCTTCGAGATATCCTGTGTCTATCAGGGCTTTACACGCAAACTAAATATTGTCAAGCATGGATAACTCAAACATGCTAGGGGTTAACAATTGCGTTTGACACATCCATAATTGGGGTCAACCGTGTAACAAAATATTAAAGGTTTGGGAATGGCAAATTGTACGAGCTATCCGTGATTACGAGTTTCCTGTGTTTGTGTTGTCTGTGCCTGACCATAGTTAAAACTCAAACCATGAAGTCGATATGTCTCAAAATGTACATTTTTATGCGACGGACAATAACAGGCTCCTTTGAGTGTTTCTCTATCACACCATCTCTGCTTTCATTACCCTGCGAAAAGAGAAACAACTGATAACTTTTCGATTGGTGTGGCAGACTTCTAGTAAGTGACTATGGCACTGTGTGCTTCTTTTCTGTGCCTTCCCTTTCTTTCATTTTTTTGGTGGAAAATGAGGACAGATGGTTAGAGAATGTCACTGGTGGGTTCTACTTCTTTATCCTCCCTCTGATGTTCCTACCTGGCTGCCTGTCTTTTTTCCACAAGTACTGAGTAAACGTTATTGTATCAAATGTGTTTCTCATAACTCAAGCCAAGGGAAGCAGCATGATGAGCAATTAAAAATAAATGTTGTCTTTTCACTACAGTCTGTTGATGTATGATGGTACAGATAGCTGTTCTTTTCCCTCATTTTAATACACAAATGTATAAGTATATGACTGACAGGTGGCACTTATATGACCTAATTGTTTTGCAAGGGACGTAAAACTCTTCCTGAAGCAACTGTCAAAATATTGCAGTGCAATTACTTTTCCAAGCTATTGAAAATGTGAATGGCTCTGACAAAATTTTAAGTTTAGATAAATGTCTGTTCAGAATCTTTTTGACATTTACTTTTGATATTGAACTAAGGGGGTGGTTTAGGGATGCCACTGGTAGGTCTTACTTTTTTTCTTTCACTCTGTTGTTACTGTGTGCTGTATTATTTTTTCCCTGTAGTTATTGTGTTAATTTGCTTCTCTGTAATCAAACTCAAACTCAACTGAACACATCCATTATTGAATTAGAAGTAGCTTAGAGTCTTGTACTAAGTCAGAAGTACTTAAGTGTCTTTTCTATTATGGTAAATCCAGTATAATGTGCAAGTGTGCTCACTTGCTCTCTTCATTTCTTAATTCTGAACTAGGTCAGCTGGTTGCATCCTTGGAGAACTGTTAGCTCATCGACCACTTTTGCCAGGGCGCTCTGAACTCCACCAGATTGACCTCATTCTGGATCTCCTTGGCACCCCCAATGATGCAATATGGCCAGTAAGTAGATTGACATGGGTTCAACTCTTTAAACCCTGAGGTTTTCTCATCATTTCCCGGAGTTTTTTCTACAGTCACCTAAACCTGGTGCACTATGTCCAAAAGCTTGCCTCCTACTTTTAAATTGTGTAAACAAAGGCTTAGTGATTACTAAAAAAAACTTGGATCGGGAATAGTTCTGAAAAACGAGCAAAAACTAGCACTAAATGAAACGAAACAGTTGTTACTAGTATCGTCTGATAAGGAACAGGGTTATTACCGCCGGACACTCCCAGCATCCGATGGGGTTTAAAGAGTTAAGTGATATGTTTGCTGACCAAGCTTATTGCATAGTGCAATATAATTTACCACATGTCATCGTTTATAAGATGCACGGGTGGATAAGAGGCAGGAAGTCTTAGAGCCAAAATTTTAGTATAGTATTAGTATAAATCATATGTTCATGGGTTAAGATACACCAACAGTCTCATGAAAAGCTTAATTTTGTTCCATCAGCTAATCCCACAAGAACAACAGTGCACTGTTGCTTCTCATGGCCAGCAGTCTTTGTACTAATCGTTTTGTTGCCTGTGCTTTCTACAGTGGAAAGGCTTGGCATGTCAAAACCCATCAGCATTTTGTCCATGTTTCCTATTGAGGCAAGATCATATCGAAACAATTGGATGTAGATTACAAAAATCTAAGTTTTAAAAAAAGATCATATTGAGTAATGTAATTGTCGGGGAAAGCATTTGCTATCGTTGTGAAATGAAAACTTCGTAAAAGTTGTACTGGCGGCATTTACTATTTGTTTGCAGACGATTGAAAAATGCCGTAGGCCTACTGCTTTTGTTTGAAGTTTCACTTGATTATATTACTATGCTTTTCAAATATAACTGGAAAAATAGGAAACAAAGATCTTAAATAAAGTGCAGACAATTATGAACCTTCAAACATAACTCAGCACAGAAAGCTGGAAAATATCAAAATCAACAACAGTTTGACATACAGTATGTAGTGCATGCTGAAGATACTGAAGAAAAGAAGAAAGACAGTTGGTACAAATATGTTAGACTTCTTCAGTCCGTTTTCAAATCAACCAAAATAAACTTGAAATTAGTTTGAGGTCAACAAGACTAATAGAAGAAAATAATAAATGACTTTTTTTGTCTTGAAAAAACAAATCATCAGTTTTCCCTCATACTGTTAATCCATTGGAATTTTTAGATCTAGTTTTGGTGAATGGTGATTTTTTTCTGACTAAAGAAAATATGAACGTGAAAATGGGAGAGACTTATATTGCGTGGGTCATCCTCAGCTTACACATGAATTTTGTTCCATTTCCTTCTCATTATCATTTTCAAATAGCAAAAGTATGATATTTTATGCAATTTTACTCTTAGGGTGACCTCTAGGTGAAGCTATCATAAAGCACTGACATAGAACAGAATTTGAATCACTTTCACAACTGACTTCAAACCAGCACGATATACTTCATGTGTCCAATTTATAAAATGTTAAAGATAGAAATAATTTTGATTATCCTTTTTTCTCTATTAGATATTGACGCTGGTACTGCTCTGCCTTTGAGCTCGTTCTCGTAGAAAGATTTAACTAGGCCACCCATCTATGTGGTAAAAAATTGGTGATTAGGTTGGGGGGGTTTTTGTAGAGGTTTTACGACGCTCGCAACTGCATAAGATCATATGAGCGCCAGAAGATTAGAGGTGTTACAAGGGAGTAACAAACATAAAAAAGAATGAGGAAGATAAAGACGATAGATGTTTGATAGGAAAGAAGAAGCAAACGACACCAGAGAACCCGCCAACCACCCACATGACTGGGTTTGGGGTGGGTGGTACCCTGTAAGGGAAAAGTAGGCTACGTACAGGGCTTTGGGGAACAAAAGCTCAGGAGAGACTGCACAGTGAGCTCATCAGAGTGGAGTCTGTTCTGTGACTTCTGTGACTATTCACATAATTAAATTCACCACAAATGAATACATGGTACCTTTGTCTCTCTTACCACTGAACAGACCTCTTTTTCTGGCACTCATATGACCTTATGCAGTTGCGAGCACCGTAAAACCTCTACTAAAACTAAAACTAAGACTTCTTTTTCACATTGTCATTGACTGTTTTTATGCCGCTTTGTATTTTCACAGGGGTTCTCGGAACTGCCAGCTCTTCAAAATTTTTCTTTGAAAAAGCAACCGTAAGTTTTCGTTAATTTTATCATAAAGCTTTTTCTGAAGTAGGTGCTATTACGATATTCTTCTATTTGGCATGAGCTGGGGTGAGACAAGGCCAAAAGTACCCCTGAACTAGAGTTCACTTTTATTTTAGCTAGACTGTTTAGGTTTTTTCTAGATAGTCCTTGTCTCTCAACTCCTTCCATGGCTGACCATCCGTATGTTTGATGAGGAGATTTTGTCTCTGAATCTGTCAGTTTCCTAGCTCACAAAATCCACTGCTATGTCCACTGTTTTATATAAATGTGATCTCATAGTTTGCAAGGGGTGTCACTTTCTTTATTGAAAGGTTGGTTATTGCTGAGATATCAACGTGACAAAATGTTGATTTTTCAACAGAAGAGGAAGTCGGTGCACTGTGCTGCGGGAGGCCAACTAAAGAGAATTTTGAAGTGCATCTTAACAGCAGCTGAGGGGTTAAAGACAATTCAACAGTTAAAAGTAAAAAAAGAGCAAACTTTTCCTGAAAAAAATCTGAATTAATCGGTATAATGCTGAAAAAGTCTATGTGGATAGAAATAATGTAAAAAATCTCTGAATACAGCACATGACTGCCTGGAAGGGTGTGTGTGTGTGTGTGTGTGTGTGTATGTATGTATGTATGTATGTATGTTTGCCATTGTAAAACAAATTGCCCTTCTGGGATCAATAAAAGTGTTATCTATTATTATTATTATTGATACATGATGTATGCTCTCTACAGCTACAACAACCTTCGGGACACATTTCCTTGGCTGACCGAAGCAGGCATCCGTCTCCTCAACGTCATGTTCATGTATGATCCCAGTAAAAGGTTAGACCTTTACATTCTTTTACTCAATGTTTCTTGTTTCGAGTTTTTGTTATTGTCAGAATCTAATCAGTATCCATAACATAGACACTTCTGAGCTCATGGCTTTTGAAAACTGTTAGAAAACACAAGAGGGGTATTGTTATGAATATCTGTCTTATATCAATCTGTTTTGAACTTGTATGTAGTGAGCCTAATATTAAAGGAAATGCTGTCCAGCATGTTTATCTCGACTAATGCGACTTCTACCTTCACAGACATTGGTCTGCCTTCATGTTTGGGATGATTTCAAGGAAAAGGAAACTACAATTTAAATTAGTTTAAGAAATTGACTTTGAGCATTATACTACAGCTAAAATGTCAATGAACTTGACATTGCAACCTGATGTATTTAAGAACAGTTAGTAGCTAGCATCTATCCCTTTTTGTGTTTTTCTTTTTTTTAAATTCCATGCTAATGGGTGATTGGCGGGTGCTCTGATGTGGTTTGCTTCTTCTTTCCTATCAAACATCTATCGTCCTTATCATGCAGTTGCGAGCGCCGTAAAACCTCTACTAAAACAAGACATTGGTCCGCCTACATGTTTAGGATGATTTCAAGGAAAGGGAAACTACAATTTAAATTCGTTTAAGAAATTGAATTTGAGCATTAAACTACAGCTAAAATGTCAACTTGACATTGCAGCCGGATGTATTTAAGAACAGTTAGTAGCAAGCATCTATCCTTTTTGTGTTTTTCTTTTTTTTAATTCCATGCTGTATATGAAATGCTATCAAAGTAATTTCTATTTTTAAACCTTATTATCATGGGATTTTTATTCTTAGGGCAAGTGCTGAGGACTGTGCCGAGAGTTCATATTTCAAGGAACAACCTCGACGTAAGTTCTTGAGCAACATCTCCTCAGACGGACACACCTCAGACTGGACAGAGGGTGTCTTATGTCTTTAAACTGTCCCCGTGGTTTTATGCACCCTGCATAATTTAGCAAATTTTGATCATTTTTGGCATAATTTCTTATTATTTTCCTTTATCATTATTTGTTAAAATTAACAGAATCGCATAATTTCACATTTTTGGGCTCAGTTTTCATAATTTCTTAATTTTTCTCGCTCAAAACGACGGGGACAGTTGAAAAATGCAAGGACCTATTTAACCTGTTGTCTTCAAGTGGCTTGTGGTGTCGGCTGGTGAACTGATCCTGTTTTGCAGAATGGCTGGTGATGAAAATGAAATAATTAACTTCTTTTGTTTTTTATGTGTAATTTTAATGATCTACATTCAATTTTGAATGTGCATCACTTTTAATTGTAAAAAAGATAATTATTCGCATTGTTATAAAAACCATCTGTATGCCATTAGCTAAGCTTCCAATTCTTTACCATACAACCACAAGCTGGAAAAGTGCCCAATAGAAATAAGGCTCCTTTCATTCAAACTGTTGAGAAACGATTTGAATAGACTCCCCTACCATACAATTTATCATGATCTGTGAATACATTAAACTTACTGGGTCATTTTTCAATTTGGAAAAAAAACTATCACGTTTTTAACGACCAGTGACACTGGCAACTCAGGGAAAAACAGGACTGGCTTACTGGCCAGTGCCATCAGCCACTAGGATACTTACTTACTTACTACCCTTTACGCCATCTGGCGTTTAGGGCAGCAACAAAGGATCTCCAACTCTGTCTGTTTTGGGCCATCTTGGTCAACGTCCCCCACGAATGGTTCCAGGACTTCATTTCAGACTCTACTCCGCGTCTCCAGGTCACTAGGTTACAGGGGGTTAAATATCAGCCATGATGTGTATTCATGCGTCTCTCCTGACATGCTGAATACACTGCTAGAAATTTTGAGTAACTCCGGGGCTAATTTTTGGGATCAATTCTTTGGACTTTCTGTTCAGCATTTAGTTTCAACAGTTATATTTTTTTGTGGGTTGTTTTCGTACATTCTGTCTTTCAAAAAACTCTAAAGGAAAACATTACAGTTTGAATAGGTCGTTTAATTTTATTTTAAACACCCTGTTTTTTATGCTCAAATACACATTATTTCATTATTTAGAAGTTGTAAATTTTTGCATTTTCTCAATTTTTGTTGCAAATTGTTTGACTTATTACTTCTGGAACGGGGTTTTCTTGTATTGACAAATTTGATGACCCCTTGAATTTGTTGAATTTTTGTTTTGTTTAAAAGCTTGTTGAAATCAGAGCAAAAAGGGTCAAGTTATTGCCCTTCAAATGAGTCCTATTTTGATTTTGACACTCTTTTGAAATGAATGCACCATGTTCCATTCATTCTTAAAAAGGGAAGGGATACGCCTACATCATTTGTTTTGTGCTCTCATTTTTTACTGACAGAAAGGCAGCTCCTTTGAGGGTTCAAATCCAAACCAAACCAGTTCCTTCCTTCTCCTTTGTTTTATTATTAGTGTTGGGATCCTCTCCTTTGTTGTTCAAAATCCTTCACACCAAGTCTAAAAGTGCTTCTGCTAAAATACACTTCTTAGTCAATAGTTCAAAGTTAGTTATTTATCCCATTATTAAGAACATTTTTGACCATCTGGTGTAGTTTGTAACTTGTATAAAATCTGACCAATTTGTGTTCTTGGTATCTTAAAGTCTGTTTCAGTAAGACTTTTATAATGTAAGATGATTTTCATTTATTTTGTCTGTGGAAAAAACAGCTGTTTTATTGATGCCCTTTTTTGTCTCACCTCCCCCCCCCCCCCCCCTCCCAACCCCCACCCCAGCGTGTGACCCTGAGTTTATGCCCTCCTTCCCCCAACATCGTTTGAAAAGGAAACAAGCCAAAGTGGCCGAGAAAAGTGACAAAAGGTGCGTGCACTGCATGGTTTGTGGAAATTGTGACCAATTAGAATAAGCCTGAACACATTTTATTTTTGGCTTTTTACGATTTCTTAATAGTCTTCTAATTACTTGGAGGCCTAGATGAAGCATTGTAAAGAAAAATGTTTCTTCTTTAAGTCTCTTTTCCAATGCCAGGGCATAAGACTAGTAGGTCTTCATAAAGGAAAATAAGAATGGGGGGCTGGTGGATATGCTTGCACCAAATGTCTTTCTGGTCTCTTATTTCTCTACTGCAAGATCTAAAATTTCTGTTTTAACATATTGGACTTTGCATAAAATGAGGTCAGTTACAGTTAAGATGTTTTGTTCTTTGGTACGTTATCTGATGTTATAACGTTAGGTGTGGGTGGTTGGCAGGTGCTCTGGTGTGGTTTGCTTCTTCTTTCTTATCAAACATCTATTGTCTTTATCTCCCCTCCTTCTTTTTTGTGTTTGTTACTCTTTAGTAACACCTCTAATCTTTCCTCACTTATATTATGACCTTATTGTGTTGCAAGTGCCGTAAAACACTTACTAAAACAAACTGCCTCAGATTTCATGTATATATTTGGATACCCTTGTAAGATAAAGTAATATCTTGTGGTGTCTCTCAATCCACTTCCCTGACCGTAAGGGGTCACTTGTTGGGTTTTGGAAAAGTTGACAAGCCTGACAATGCTTCTGTCTGTCTGTCTTACTTGCCTTGAATGGGTTATGTATTGGTCACTGTCTTCCTGAATATCCCGCCCTGCCTCAGATGTGGGTGGTTGGCGGGTGCTCTGGTGTGGTTTGCTTCTTCTTTCCTATCAAACATCTATTGTCCTTATCTCCCCTCCTTCTTTTTTATGTTTGTTTCTCTCTAGTAACACCTCTGATCTTCTGGCGCTCATATGACCTTATGCAGTTGTGAGCGCCATAAAACCTCTACTAAAACAAACTGCCTCAGATTTCATGTATATATTTGGATACCCTTGTAAGATAAAGTAATATCTTGTGGTGTAGATCAATCCACTTCCCTGACCCATCCTCTTATAAGATGTCTTGAAGATTCTGGTAGCATCTATCACAGGCCACTTCACTCTTTCTACAGTTTAAATTTAGGATTTATGGAAGCATGGCCATGATGTTTCTACCTCACCCCCCCCCCCCCCCCCCCCCACCCCTCATGGCATTAATTAATGATAAACATCCTTTCCTTCACTGTAAGGGTCTGTTTCTGATAGAACCAAGCCAAGTAGGTATGCTTCTTCTTCAAAAGTCCCCATTGGGGATTTTAACCAGGGTCATCCATACCTTAGCCGAGCATGATGCCAACTGAGCTGACAGAACACCCCTGCTACTGCTAGGCTGTGAAGAAGACAAGTGGTTGAGTTAGGATGGAAAAAAGCAAAGTTTGCAGATGACTGACTCTTTCTTTCTTTAATTAATTTTTTTAACAGGAAATCCCTTGATGATCCCTTTAAGTCGTTTGGAGATGCTGTGCCTGGCCAACCATTGTAAGTTTACTAAGTTAAGAGTTATTTTCTAAGAATAAGAACTTTATTTTCAGCCCAAATATGGTACTTTTTTTTCTTTTAACCCTATTAGTGGCAAGTGCTGATGTGATGAGCATTTATTTTGCCACCAGGACTTTTACTGCTTGTAGCTGCTCTATAAGAACTGTTTTTGAGCCAGAGGAACACAAAAGATGCTCCGTTATTTAACTTAGAACTGCCGCCGGCCGCGACTCTGCAAGTCAGTGAAAATGGCTTCGTCGAATTCTGTGGCAGTTTCCGTGATTTCGGACAGATTTTAAGGGAGAAATATCGAAATGGTAAATTTTTTTCAGCCTGTGTTATAGCCTTATCAAAGAGCTTTCCAAATATATATATAGTTTTCTGGTCTTTGTATCTATCATACGTACTCATTTCTTACATCTAAAGTTTTGACTTGCATTATGTATATACTAGACACAGACCCGTTCTACGAACGGTGATATAGTGATAGGAAAGCCCTGAACAGAGTGGACAATTTCAACATTTATGTGCACTGGATATCTAAGAGACAGTGTTGGGTTGTACGGAACAATGAAAGAGTTGTCTACATGAACCTCCGAACCACGAACTTTCACTGCCAAACCGCACTTCTGTTCATGCGAACTACTCACACGCACAAAAAAGCACAATATGAAACGGAAGTAGTCCCCAGTAAAATATGAAATGGCTAATGGCAGAGTGAAAACATCTGAGAGCTTCGATTTACAGGAAAAACCATCAAATCTGAAGACTGAAAAAGTAGTTTCCGAACTTTGAAAATATGACCACGTAACCCTTTGGGACAATTCTTGTCTGAATCATATTTTTGTAGATTTTATGGGCACCTGTATTAAAAGGTTATACCGACCCCACAAACGGGCTTAGCTCCATTATACAGTGGAATCCTGTTATAACGAGAGGGTGGGGACCGGAGCAAAATGTCCGTTATAGCAGGATTCTCGCTATAAGGGATCCAGTAATACATTCAAGGGAAACTGTGAAGTAGACCTAATCTATGAGTTTGGTGTTCTGTTTATTTCCTTTTGCTATCTCCCCTGACGATGATTTTGTTTCAACATGACCTCTGGGTCTTACTAGGCGTCGGTGGCCTAGTGGTTAGGCTCTCGGACTCGCAAACGTAAGGTCGCGGGTTCGAATCCCGTCAGGGGCCCGACGTTGTGTCCTTGGGAAAGGCACTTTCCACAAATTTTCCTCACTTCACCCAGGTGGAAATGGATACCCTTCTATAGACAGTGAACGATCTTGTCAGTTTGATAGTGTTTGAGCGCGTGAAATCCGCAGCTTGCACTGTATGCTTCAGCGGAAGCCGAGAATGTTTCTGAGGGTTCTTAGTTCTCAGATGGTCTGCTGGGGTAATGATAGTTGTAAAGCGCATAGAGCATGCTCTTGAGCATGGATATGCGCTATATAAATGCAATTATTATTACTTGATCAAAAATCGAATCAGGTTTCTTTCTCTAGCGCTAGATCTAGCGATGTGGACTGACAGCTCGGCGTTGGCGGTCAGAAAGAAAGGGCTCTAGGCTAACTCACCCGCTGTGTTTTCCCCCACCCCACCCCACCCTGTGGTGCATTCTGTCTGCTTGCGCACATCACACATTCGCTCCATCCATCACATTGCTGTGACCTCTCCATCCCCGCATCGGAGAAGTGAGAGGCATGGCAGGCCTTGATAATCTAAAGTAGGCTTACGCTGGCCTATCACGCATTGCATTCTGCTTGTGTGCGCATGCCAAAACCTCCCAACTCGGTCGCTCCGGCCTTCATTGTTAACGCACATGGGCTCTCCCATTCTTAGTTTCGCAAGATCATCAACAAGTTTCTCAACGGGCGAGGTTTTGCATTATATTATGTATAATTGGACTAAGCACTGTGAACAGCAACAGCAATATTCCGCTATAACCGACTCGCATGTTTGTCTGATAGCGCTATAGCAGTATTTTATTTACAAAGGTAAAGAGGAGAAAAAAACGGGGTTTTAGAATAGTGTCTTTATAACAGACTTCTCGTTTTTTCCGAACTCGTTATAAGTGGACTCCACTGTAATACATTGCTTTTGTCACTTATGTACTATCTGATTGTTCCTAAGATTTTCCCTTGACAAGTGCAAGTTTACCACTGACAATAAAAGGTCTGCGCATTGGAGATATTTTCAATGTTCTTCTTAGATTTACAGAAAATAAAATGAACCCATTTAGGCCTACTGAAGACAACAAGGCATACTGCACTGTGCTTTGTATGTATAGTATAAGGTTTTACGGCGCTCGCAACTGCTAAGGTCATATGAGCGCGCTCACTGTGCTTTGCGCTAATCAAGAGATGTGAGAAAGCCCAATGCCAGTGACATCATGAAGGAAACACACCACTTGCGGTCACATGCTCATGTGCAGGGGCTATGTGAACTAACTTCACTAAGACAATAAGCCATGACTAACCAAAGGTCATGCGACACAAACATTCGCTATCTTTGCTTCATTAGGCCTGTACACAGTATAAGGCATATCGATGTTTGTGATAAACATAGGTAAATAGTACACTGGTAATGCCTCTCTTACCTGCAGTCAACGTATGTGAGTCCTCATGTCTCTTTCTTCGGTTTTGCTATCTTGAAATGCATATTATATAATATATTTTTGTCACGACATGGTGGAATCATGCTCTCGTCAATTTTGGGGCATGTAGAGTTATTGGTTTTATCTGAAAGCTCATTTATTTGCTTTACTTTCAATGAAAAAAATATCCATCTTAATTAGAAGTCAAGATGTTTGCAATTGAAAGGGGTGAAGTTGCTTGGTTTCAATGATGAAATTTGCAAGAGAATGGCCGCCTGATCTCGCCAATTGGCAATGTTTACCCCCCAGTTTTTTTGGATTTTCCCCAAAATATGATGGCAAAGTGTTAAACGCAGAATAATCAGTAGTGTATTAAAAATTGCTGGCCAACTCATTTGGTCATTCATGCACTTACTCCTCCGCCTTTTCATTTTCTTTTCCTCTTTGTTTGATTACAGAGAACAGATAATACGTTAGTTAATTATAATGAAAATGTTTGAAGAATGGGAGAGAGGAAAAAATGAATATGAGTACCGTGACATAAAGATTTTGCTCATTGTAATTTGTAATGGCAATACTTCTTTGCAATATAAGTATGTAGAAAGTTTCTGACCAAAATCATTGCTCTTTTCTTTTTCTCAGGTTAAAACGAGGAAAGTTGGATTCCAGCTAGAGCTTGATTTTTTCATTTTGTTTGTATAAAGTGTATATTTATGATTTCTATGTCGTCATGGTGAGTTGAAGTTAAAATGTGCTTTTTCATGTTCTCTTTGTTGATTGGAAGAACTTGGAAAATGTGAGAAAGAATAAATTGGATACATGGAATATACTTGTACTACGTTGTTGTTTTTGTTACATTATTTTTTAATCTTTGTTAGTTTGGTGCTGTAAAAAATTTGTTTGTTGATGAAATGTATGAAGTCCTTGAATACCGCCCACAAACTTGTACAGTGGAACTCAGTTTCAACAAACTCGGATTTAACTAAAGGAGTTGGATTCCCTGCTTTTTTTTACTCTTAAAAATCAATGAAAATAACTTGGATTCAACGAGCACATAAATGAGAAAGCTTGGATGCAACGAAGTCGCTTGCAGGCTGAACCAATCAGCGGCCTCCTTTCATAGAAACACACACGTTTATCACGCACCCATGTCTTAGCATGTGTCAGGGTCGGATATGCGGCCAGCACACGTGTGACTGTGTGTGCGTGTGTCTGAGGGGAGGCGATAAAAAGGGGCCAGGTATGAAATGTTAATATACAAATGTGACACCATGACTTTTTTTTCCGCAGCTACTGTTCAATATTATTACAAATATAAGCTAATCTTGAAATGGATCTACAGAATGAATTGCGTGCTGGACTGTGGAATTAAACACTGTATGCTATTGCTAGGCTCTACATAGCACAGGGATGCCACTCATCTTTTTTTTAAAATAGCTGAAAATCCACACGCCATGGTCTCGCTAACATAATATGAATGTTTTCCCGACTTGCTGAGATTTACCTAAATCTTCCGGGTTTTTTTCTCCCCGTTATTTGAACTTATGGCAAAGTCTTCGTTTTTCCATTATTTGAACATTTGGCGCAAGTTGTGTGTGTGTGTGTTTGTTTGTTTTTTTCCCAAGTATAGATTCTATCTCGATCTCAATATAACGGAATAGTGGATCAGGATCAAAATACCGGAATTGCTGAAAAAAAGCGGAAAAGTGGCATCTCTGATAGCAACATAACTTGTTTGGCAAATACATCATATAGATGATAGATGACACTAACATACATTTGAACAAAGCGGCCTTTTTGCACAGTGTTTGCTTGGTAGAGTTCACTGTATTTTCCTAGAATTTTCCAGCAATTCTTTGGTATCAAAGAAACAAAACTGCCTCTCGTTTGAATTTGAAACCCAACTACATGCACTTTTGATCAAGAAAGTTGAATACATTATACATTACTCACTTGCTCAGTGCTAGTAAATATCTGCATAAAAACCTCATATTTGCTGTAACAAACACTGCAATTCAATGAAACTGAAGACCAGGCCTGACGACTTTGTTGAATCCGAGTTCCAGTGTACTATAAAGTAACCTAGTCTGTTCACTACAATGGCCACCCTTCTTGGCTTTCAAAAGTCCTTCACCGCAGCACATTACCAGTGAGTGAAGGCCAACAACATTACATGCTATTGTTAACCCTATCTGTACGTCGTGTTTAACTATCGTATCCATACGACGTGGGGAACTCTGTGCCACCACTTTCCAATGAGGAAATTTACTCGTTAATCCGATCCGTACGCTTGACATAGCAGTCTGTCAATATGATTATTTGAGAAATACTGAAAGTTTCAAAGAGATTTTCTACTAGAAGTATTCTAAAGTGAGAAGAATACTACCCGGGGGTACAAAACAACCCCAGGGCATACGGATAGCGTTAAGGTCGGAAAGCTATTGGTTTGATGTCTTTGTTGACACCTTTTGTAAACTCTTTATCTCTGAGTTACTGTGACGGTATAGATCCAGGAGTAGTATTTTTAGTATTAGTAGAGGTTTTACAGCGCTCGCAACTGCATAAGGTCATATGAGCGCCAGAAGATTAGAGGCATTACAAGAGAGTAACAAACGCAAAAAAGAAGGAGGGTAGATAAAGACAATAGAATTTGATAGGAAAGAAGAAGCAAACCACACCAGAGCGCCCGCCAACCACCCACATCCAGGAGTAGGAGTAGGAAAAAAAAAATGATTGTCGTCATGAAAAGAACCCGGTATATATTTATAAAAGGATAGGAATTGATAATGTATGAGCCGTGTTGTTCGGTGCTGAAGCAAGAGAAAGAAAGTAATGCAGTTGAGCCTTACACTTACAATAAAAACAATTTTTTAAATGGCTCTTATGTCAGATGGTCATGGCGACGTGACTAACACTGGCCAGAGCTTGCCACCCACCCCACTTGTGTTATCATTTCCTGATCCATGCCTTCATGTTCAAACAACCACATACATACACACACGTGCACACAAACACAAGTATGTACAGTATAGCACGGATAAGCTGAACACAGAAAGAAGATTCGAAATCACCCATCCGTCGAACTGTGCCCGCAGTCCTGTTTTATATTATATTCTTCTTTATGTTATTCGAACCATCAATCAAGGCCGGTTCCGACAAATTCGAGCCGTCCTGGTTATTCTATAATTCACACACCATACATCCCTATCCAGCACCACACCACACTCTCTGTCTTGGACCACACCCACCACCCACTGTCACAGGACAGGATTCAAGGAAGTTCTAGTGCCTAACACACACTACACAGGTAAGTAATAATGTGCCATGATGTGTCTCGATACCAGCAGAGTGTGTGAAGTAAATCACGCTGTTGGGGGGGAGCCTAGTGGGCGCATGCTACCTGACACTCTTAATCATGGTGGGTGTGTAGTTTTCCATCATGGTCCATTTAAATTTGAGACAATTGTGAGTGAGAAAAAATTTGATAAGAATATTTGAGATGAGCTGCTTGTTGGCACATTGGTGTGGGTGATCCAGAAAACAAGTGTTGCTAATACAAACTTTTACATAGAAAATAATATGCAGTGGAACTCGGATTCAACAAGGTCGCCGGGCCTGACCTAAAATCTCGTTGAATCCGAGTGTTCGTTATAGCAAACATGAGATTTTGTGTAGATAATTACAGGCACTGAGCAAGTAATGTGTAAAGAGAAGTAACATATAGTGCCCGAAATGCCTGCATACTATGAGCTGTGTAAAAAAAGACTGATTCATTCAAATGCACGCCTGTGTCATCTCGATGGTTTACCAAAAAGTTGTGTTGCTGTGTAGAGCCTAGCATATGGCAACTTTTGATTCCATAGATCAGCACACAATTCATTACGTAGATCTACGTCAAGACTAGCTTATCATTGTATTTAATGATCAGTTGCCGAGGGGGAAAAATGACTGACGCCTTTGTATCTGCGGCGTTCAATGCCTGGACCGCTGGTCCCCCCCCCCACCCCGACACGCACTCACAGTCACACGTGTGCAGGCCACCCATCCGACCCTGACACATGCTAGAGTAGACACATGCGTGTGCCAACAACGCATGTGTTGGAGTGAAAGAAGGCCGCTAATTGGTCGCATGCAATCGGCTAAATGAAAAATAGTACACAATGCAGGTGGAATGGATGGTTTCCGGGAATAGATAAAGTTCGCTCCGGAAGCGACCTCGTTGAATCCGAGCTTGTTGATTTAAGTGCTCGTTGAATCCGGGTTATTTTTATTGATTTTAAAGAAGAAGAAAAAAGGGGAATCTATCTCTCGTTAATCCAAGCTCGTTGAATCCGAGTTCCACTGTAGCAGTTCAGTTGAGGAAAGGCATATTGTTTGAGTTCGAGCTATCCATGAAATAGAGCTTCGTATGTTCGATTATGTGTGCAACTGTTAAGTCTCCCTAATCTGTGATGGTGCTGAGCCATACACCTACTACTGCCCGCTTCTTGGCATTTAAAATATTAATATTAAAAGATATACAAGAAGCCTACTTTGTTTTGCACCGCCAAATGTCCAGAACTGCAGTGTCTCCATGTGCCCACTCTCTTTACTCTATGTACTATGTGTACTATACTGAAGTAGGAACCTTAAATGAAAGTTTTGGAGGTACTACAGGACAGGTAGGCTATGACCTCAGCCTCAGACATGCATTTGCAACTACAAAGCTTTGGATGCCTTGAAAGAGAGAAGGATCCTGTTATATATATATATCACTTGTGAGTGACACACAAATATCGTCTAAATAAAATCACAAAATTAAAATGTGTGAAATCTTATTCAATAAAGTCAACTGAAATATTTTTTTCTTCAAGTGCATACTCCAATCTTCGACCTTGTTGGGACAATATCCACTGATTGTGCTGTCCCCGTGGTTTTATGCACCCCACATATTTTAGCAAAATTTGATCCTTTTTTGCATAATTTCTGATTATTTTCCTTTATCATTCTTTGATAAAATGAACAGAATCGCATAATTTCACATTTTTGGGCTGTTTGCATAATTTCAGAATTTTTCTTGCATAAAACAACGGAGACAGATTGAGTGATTTTTTGGTCCCGATCAACATAATTTAGATCAACATGGAGGAGCCATAACAGTCAAAGGTCACTATTTCGCTCAAAACCAGCTAATTAGAGGCACAGAAAATCTCGCACAATCAAGCGATTTCTGCATGAGCATACAAATACAGCAGAGCATAGCTATAGCGGGACTTTTAGTCCCCCCAAAAAAACCCTCTGTAGGCAAGTTCCCGCAATAGGAATGCAAAGGTGAATTTCCAAAAACACACACGTCACGCTCTCCTCTTCTTTTAATGTCTTTTTGGCCTAGCCTAGGCCCAAGGCTATGTCACATCACTTTTGAAGTGGCTCAAGTAATGCTTCTCTTCGCACCATCTCTCTCTGCCGCCTGCCCTATCTCACTATTCTCACTCATCACAGGATTGGCCAATCACAACGCCGCACCGCTGACTGCCTGTTTGGAGCTCACCTACAGCCACCCCAACCACCCTCCCCCAGCTAGAGCTCGCTCGGTCTCTCCCGTTGTATCGAAGTTCAGGACTTTCCTTGCCCCAATAAACCCGAACACAATTGAGTTGACATTGACAAAAAAGGGGGATTCCAGTAAGGTCCCGCTATACATGTTCCACTGTAGCCTACAATACACCACTTGAAAAAATTTATTTATTTTACCAATAGGCTTGACCAACATTTACAACTACAAATGAATATACAATGCCAACAACACATTAAGTTAAGAAATTAAAGAACACTGAATATTTGTGTTAATGATTTATTGGTACATAAAATGTGCAAACAATTCAAAATAGCGCGTAAGTATTTTACACATTTCAACCACCTGGCCCAAGCAGAGACATTCATTATGAGGGTGGGGGGAAAACAAAAATAGTCTGGCAAACTGGAACAAATACTCAGTTACTTAATTGAACAAAGACTTTTTTTTTTAAAGACAGCCTTGAACACAAAATTGTTCTATAAAGAGGAGCAAAAGAGAGTCCGACTATTGTTATGACAACTGAAAAATATCATCATATTTCCTGTCTCATTTAAACTCAAACACGAACAGTGGTATTGCTCCAACTTGTTTCAAAGCACACTTGAAATAAAAGTGCACTTACTTCACACTGTAACATACTTGGTTAGTATACATTCACAAACCCTCCCTCACTCCAAAATCAAACACTAAACAGCATGTGGTTGATGTATTTTATCTCTGCTAATTCAATCAAAATGAGCACCTCGTGAACAATACTTTCTTAGGGTTCATAGTTTCTTTTCAGGGGTTAGCAAATCTCAAAGATAACAGGAATTCTGACAGCTTTCTCAAAAAAAAAAGAAGAAAAGAAAAAACATAATAAAAGGGAGATGGCGGGGGAGAAATGACGCCTTCATAACTTTAACACTACAGCTATGATTGACAATAATTCTTTTCAAAACAACACCATAAAGACTCACTTCTCCTATTAGAGCATCACCAGATGCAAGAAAAAACAACAAAAACAAGCAACATGTCATTGTTCCAAACTTATGGGAGTAAGAAAGTTACTACTACACAGGGAATTCAACTGAACAGACAATTAATAATGTACACTTAACTGTGGCCATAACCTATGAGCCTTTTTTTTCTGTAGTACTGTTCACAGTACAACCATGTCGTTGGAACAAAAAAAATAAATGTTACAACAATTATAAACAAAAAGTTTTGTATCTAACAAGACATCAGCAAGTCCTCACAAAATGCATAGCTTGTGGAGTGAGAAATCCTTACAATTATTTTAGAAACTGAATGCCGCACCTGAAAAATGGCATAAGCCGAGAAAATGCATTGCCTTCAATTCCAAATTTCTGACATTCCAACGAGAAGAAAATATAACAATAAAACGGTTTCTATTATAATAACAGTTTATCAGAATAAGTTGGAGAACTTAAAACACCACTGCATGTAATTTTTCACACATCTTCAACACTAAACAAACAATGTTCTTTAACCGTTTACAGTCAAAAGAATAATAGACAGTCAACTTTCTATTTTTAAAAATAAAATAATTCAAACATGCTTGACAACTTGTGCCGCCAAAAAAACCCAAACAAACACAGAAAACCCCAAATCATATCATATTTGATCTCACTTCAAGGCCACAATTTTTTTAAATGGCTCCTCTTTCCGCCACAATGAGTGATCCCCTGCACATGGTATCCCACATCAAAAGAAAAAGTAAAATCATCAATGAACAGGATACTTCATTACACCACCTGATTGTTCCTTTCTCTTTAAAAAAAAATATTATATAATGAAAACCTCTTCTGCTACCTGTTCTCTCATTTATTTTTCTCCAGAACCAGAAACCTGACTAACCATAAATGGCATAATGGCCTCCATCCATAGACTGCAAAAATTGTGCCAATGCCTTACACAGAGTTCTTCACTACGATCAAAAGCTGTGTGGCTTATTTCAGGGTCATATTGGAAACGCACTTTCAAATCAAATAAATCCTTGGGGCATATGTGCATTGCCTTCCAACTTAAATCCAGTGCATGCACGCAGCAAACAACGCACACGAGAGTATTCTTTCACTGCACTCATTCAACCAGTTCCAGTCGCTGCAACCACCCACAAGAACAAGATTATGAAACCAACACAGGATAAGCAGAGTCATAAACAAAGAAGGCCAAATACAAACCAAGAACAACAACAACAGGAAAAAAACAACCAAACAAGTGTTTGCTTGAAACTAAAAGGAATGAAGACAAACAGTTCTCTTCTCTACACAATTGGATGTTGATGGGCTTGGGAAGGTAAATCTGTGCTCCTGATCCTAGGGTCAAGTCTGCTGGTCACATTACACTTTTGCAATTCAGTCTTCTGCAAATAAAAAGGAAATGTGCTATGAAACCATTGTTTGTTTTTGTAAGTGTTTTACAGCCGGGTGGCGGCCGAAGCCTACTCTTATCGATTTTAGACCACCAAGGGATCTTTAACGTGCACAACTTGCACACGGGACCTTCGAGATTTTTTGCCCTTGTCCGAGAAGGCTAGGTGTAGATCTTTCCTACCAGAAGATCAGGGGTGTGGCTGAAAGACAGCAGTAAGAAGAAGCCAATGAGTAGCAGTAGAAAGGCTGCAGAAAGAATCAGGAGCCCAGAGGAGGGGGCAAAGGAGGTGAAGGGGTGGGGGGCAGAAAGAGGAGACGAAAGCAGACGACAGAACATTGCTGGAGAGTTGGAAAGGAGGTGAAAGGAGACAAATTTAGAGAAGAAAATTTTTTGGTCGCTACCCGGATTCGAACCTGGGACCTTTGAATGAGAGGCGAACACCTTAACCTCTAGGCCACGAGAGCCCCCGCTATGTAACCAAAATTCTGAAGTAAATCCTAAGACCAAAAAAGTCCTACTACTGACTACTACAACCTCATGTTTCACATCAACCAAAGCAAAGTTCAATCTTGTCAAGAGATCAGTCCACTCTCTGGTTAGCCGTGGAAATGGAATTTACAAGCCCATAGTGATCATAAAAAGGTAGTACATAAAAATAACCTACAGTTTGTCTATCAGCTTACATCAGTGAAATCATTATAAATGAGAATAATGCCAAATGCACTAGCATACATTATCAGTGCTTCCACCAGCTGAAGCTGAAAAGTAAGGAAAATTCTGCAGGGGGTCTGGGAAATTTAGTACTTTAAGAGGGTTGAAAATGGCATTTGGGAGCCTGTTTGAAGAGATTGCCAACAACCCATACTACCTATTTTTTCACCAAGATTTTGTCTTGTTTGATTTCTTCTCCTACATATCTCTCCATTGCTGGCAAAGTTTAAAAGCAGGTTCCCCAGGAGTAGACAAATTTCGGCAGATATGCACGTGAAAAACTATTGCCGACCGAACGGCACAGGTAGACTCGTAGACGAGTGTACGAACTGCGCAATCTGGCAGTTTCTAAGACAACTTATTGCCGAGAGTTGCTGTAAATATCTGACAAGTTACGGAGGCAAGAGCTGATCTCCCCCTCTCTCTCTCTCTCTCAACGCATGGAATTGATATGATAATGCGGCAAGTACAGAACTTTAGGAATATACGGATTTCCGTAAAAACAAAGAATGGAAGCACTGCAGAATGGGTTTTTTTCTTTTTATTCTCTCGGCACCCATCGAAAATCCGGTAGTTTTGACACCTTATCGGTATGTCGGTAGAACAGGCCCAAAATCGGTATCTACCGGAAAAATCGGTAGATTTAGGCAGCCCTGTATATAAAGAACACTCGAATTCAATGACACTGAATGTTCTGAGGGAGGAAATCCAGTGCTTGCAAAAACCTTTGATATGGTGACCAATGCTGTTTTTAAAAAAACAAAAAACTGCCAGAAAAAAGCCTTCTCATTTTCTAAAAATATTTTCTACGTTATTTACGTAACAGTAGTAAAAGCTTGGTATAACACACTCCCTTCAAACCCTGGATTTTGAATGTCTTATCCGAGGTACCTATTAACCAAACCAAATGGTGGTGATAGCACAAAGTAACTGACTAATTCTTTATGAGACTTTATTAGACACTGTTGCAAAGAGAGGAAGGAGGTGGGACACATAGATATATTTAAACTGATTGGCGAGCTTTCATTTTTAATTTGTAAGTTTGATTTTTTTTGGCTTTGTTTTTATTCGAGTGTTTTTCTTTATTTCAAATCCAAGTGACATAGATCTGTACACATGAGGAATTTATGAACATGGTGGGGGTGGATATCATGATAGTGATGATGTTGAAAAATCAAAATGCCGACCTTGTTGCATCAAGGTGTTATTATCAGGGTTTCTTTTTTGCAGCACCAAACAGTGGGTTGGGGACGAGACAAAGTGGAAGAAAAGGACTTGGAAGCAAAAGAGGGAGAGAGAAGGGTTGGGGTGCGGGCTCCAGCATCCACCAACAGAAAAACAGACAAGCTCTTGAGAAAAACTTGCCTTCACACTGTAGCTGATTACACTGCATTCCACAGTATGGTCAAACGCTCACTTTTTGTCATTTTTCTTTTATTTTCAGAACATACATTGTAAACAGGCTTTTCATCACTAAAATCTCAACAAAAGTGGACAGAACTGCAGAAAGTATGTTTTAAGCGGGTACGTTTTAGACAAAGTTTTCAGAGTAAAAATACTAAATGGGATTTGGGACTTCAAAATGTAAACATTACAGCCAAGAGTGCACTTTAAGCCATGTACGCTATACCAAGGTTTTACTGTGCTTCACAAAAAAAAATTTTTGTTAATAAATAGCATCCTTAAAAACTTTGGAAAGTAACATATATATATATATGTGTGAGGCAGCGAGGTGGAATCAGGCTCTCGTCAATTTTTGGGCATGTAGAGTTATTGGTATCATCTTAAAGCTTGTTCACTTGTCTTTATTTGGATGCAAATAATATCCATTTATCTTCAATACAAGTCGAGATATTTGCAAAAGCAGGAGGTGGGGTCACCTGTTTTCAGAGGCAAAATTTGTGAGAAAATGGCCGCCAAAGATTAGTTATTTCGTTAGCTTAAGAGTCCGTGGTAACTGAAGATTTACATTTGTTATGCCTTTAATCAACGCGTTTCAGAAAAATCCACACAGAAATTAGTTCTTTAATGGGCATGAAAGGTGTTGTGTCAAAAACAAAAATTTGATTAAAATTCACAAACCTGAGGAAAAATGCAAGTTTCTTCATTTTGATTATTTTGACGAGAGCCTGATTCCACCACGCTGCCTCACATATATATATATATCTGATACCATGGTAACCACTGGCTGAGTGCAAAAAGGATATCTTCTCTAAAAATCTGTATCTTCACATTTCATCAATGCAAACAAACACATTTCCCCAAAACTCGCATCTACTTAATGACTCACCTTAAAATAATTAAAGGATAAGCTAAATGACTGCCTAAAAGTTAGTTCCCTCAGCTGGCTGGCCTAGGCGGTTTTCTTTCATCATCATCATCTCTCTCAAGTGCTGTAACAAGGATTTTATACTACAATTTTTTTGATGCCATATGCTGTCTACTTTCTTGGGATCAACCTGTTCAAGATAAAAAAAACAAAAGAGGATGAAGAATAAACCAAACAAAAATTCTACTCTATAGCTTTGGGGACAACTACAAGCAATCATGACTTTCTTTGTTCGCTTTTACCAAAAACACAATCATCAAGTTATTTTTCTTCCTAAGAAACACACACAACAAATTTATTGCAGTTCATTAAACAACACTATGGTTTGGCATTCTTACTAACACTCAGTGAAAATAAACCACCACTCTCATTTTCCTGTTTGCTCAAGATAAAATAATAAAGGAATTTCAACCAGACATGTTAATGTTATAGATTTTCTAACTATAATTATTTTACTATTTTTCGGGCACCTAGCCCTTTTTAAAATTTTGAGTATTATTCACAAAATGAAGCAAGAAATAAAAGTTCTAAATAATGTAGTCATCAAATTTGAGAACATGCCACTGAAATTTTTTTTAAAAACAACACAAAAAACTTGTATGAGAAATGTTAAAAGACTTTAGAAAGGGTACTCTGTTACAGTTACACATACAGGAAAAGTTTACAACAAAGAAATCATTTCAAATTTCCTTTTCTCTGATCCAGCTTTTTAACTCTTAAAACCCTGAGTTTTTTTCACCGTTTCCCTGAGTTTTTTCCACAGTCACCTAAACTTGCTGCACTATGTCTCATTATAACCCCAAAAGCTTGCCTCCAACTTCTAAACGGCAGAAACAAAGTTTAATTCATTACTAAAAAACTTGAATCCGGAATAGTTTTTAAAAAACAAGAAATTGTCACTAGTATCAGACGCTTCCAGTATCCAATAGGGAACAGGGCTATTACAGCTGGACGACGCTCCCAACGTCCAATGGGGTTTAAAGAGTTAACCCTCCAACTATCAGACAGCTGATAATCAGCTGTTGGACCCCTCTCCCAAGTTGTCGTGTGCCAACCAATCCAGCGGCCCCAAGTCAGGGGGTACAATAACCCTAGGCAAAAGAGGACCAAGCCTACATGACACTTTCTTCCGTATATTATAGTTATAGACACTGAAAAAAAGTAGGAAACTGACTTTTGGTTCAGGCCTTTATCGCCTTTTTACTTTTGTTTTAAAGGAAGTACTTTGTTGTTGAGAGTTGTTTTCACAATTGTCAAGAATCTACCATTGTTCTTGACAAAAAAGAAACAGCATTCCCCAATCGCCGCCTTCATAATAACATACACACCAAACCAAATAAAACTTAACTGAAAAACCTTGATAGGCCACAGAGGGGTAACAAGGAAAGAAAACTGAGCCAATGCACAGTGAAAAACTTACAACTCCTGACTCTTTGCTGACATACGTCATATTGATGCGTGTGATAAATCTGACTTCAGGAGCTTTCTGAGGATATAACTCTCCGCATCGCACTCGCAGCTGGTACATTCTGTTCTCAAAGCTTGTCTGGGGAAATGCAATGACAATTTTCATTTTAAAAGCAAATCGATACCTTTATAATCTAACTGAAAAAGTGGTGTCTTGAAAATTTTTCTAAGGAATAAAAAATGAGCAAATAGTACTTTTATACAAATCAGTTACAACAGTCGGGAATAGATAACTCAAAACATGTCGGGGGTTGACAAATATGTTTGATACATCCACACTTCAGATTAACCAATAACACAAAATTAATCAAGAGGTATCAGTCAGAGAATTGCAAAGTGTACAAGCTATACTTGTTTTCGAATTTACATGTTCATGTTATCCATACCCAGTTGTATTTACAGCGCTCACTGAGCGACATCGGCAAAGCTCTCCGAACAACAAAAAAAGGACTCAAGAATCTATTTTTTCCAGTTACACTGTGTTTTACTTTTAAGTAGAGTTTTAACGGCGCTCGCAACTGCATAAGGTCATACGAGCATCAAGGGGCGGATGTCAACGGAGAAGTCCGTACAGGGAATCAGGCTTACTGTGCTCACCTCTCTAGCTTCAACAAAACAAAGTCTGCTTCCACTATTAAGGCACCCCGGAAAGAGCGGGTCACAAGAGTGTGACAAACTTACAAAAGAAGTAGAGGAAAAATGACTATAGTAAGGATTAGAAACAGATGGACAGACTGGATCACCAACGAGGAAGTATTAAGAAGAATGAGACAGAGCCCAGTCAGGGTACAATGTAAACAACTTTACAGAACAATTCCTTAACCCTTTTAAACGGAGAAAAATAACTGACAAAACGTTTAAAAGTTTTTAAACAAAAATTTTTCACTCAAAATTCACACAACAAAGCACACAAAAAAACGCGCCAGAACAGTCTTACATCTTGTCAACACTTATATTATATTGAAACAGCAACTTGCACTGGGAGCCCCTTAACATTGCAAAAGAATTTGTGTTTTCCCCTGGGTTATATTTTTTTCAAACTCTGAAAACAAGATAGAGCTGCCTTCTGTGGCAACCAAAAGACACAGCTGATAACTCAGAAAAAAGGAAATTCATCCAGCCTCATCAAGCAAAACGAGAACAAAATCCACTAGTAACAGCATAGAAAGTTTGCCCAATCAAATTTTTATCTGTTTTGAAGATGATGCGTAAAACTTTATTAATAAAAAGATAGTACAGGACTTGAAAAGGGAAAAAGAATACATGCTCACTAATATTTCTGTAGAAAACAAAAGACCAGTAGTCTCATTAAAGTTTTCAAAAAGGTGGGGGAAAAGTTAAAAACTAGTGAAGGTATCAGATTTCCAGTTGTTCTAGTTCTAAATGGTTGTTAAATCTACTTTTTTTTAAAAACATGCCCAATGATAACTTGAAATTTAGGAGAGCAGATTCTCATTGTTCCTTCAAATATGCAAAATGCAACTAAAATGAGTAAATTCTTATCTAATTCTTTAAAAGACTGTAAGGTATATCATTATCATAAATATTTATGAACCAGACAAGTGCCTACCCTTCTCAAAAATGTTAAAATTTAGGGCTTTTAAATTTTAAGTAAAACAATAACAATTATTGACACAAGCAGACAGTTTTAATCAAAACAAATTCAACCAAAGTCATCTCTAAGCTACAAACCTTAGGAGGACCAATGATTACACACTGCCAGTCTGTCATAGTCATGTCGCCATCATCAACAAGACCCCAACTGATTGTCCCATCTCCAACACCTTTCTGTCCAGCCTCTAATTCATCTAGTAAGGTAAAGTTCCTGGGAACCACTGCAGACACACAAAATAACAAGATAACTAACTAAATACGCAGAAAACATAAGGCAAATCTACAGTTTGTCTGGGAAATTAGCCACTCTTGTCGCGGAACTTCGCCACATAGTGTCACACAGGTCTATTGATCTTCCAATTTTTGTTATTAAACCTACATGTACCATTTTTTATAATAGGGAAAACAAGCAAGGGAATCAATAACAAGTATACTTAAAGTGATTTGGAGAAAGCTGTTGAAGCTTTTAAAGGTGGACAAAGCTGCTCTGTGGCCAAGTTCCTTGTCACCACATCCACTTGAAAAAAGAATGAAGCAGATGAAGTACGACTAGCAAGCAAACCAATCAGTGGACTATCTGCATTTTCATTGGCTACGAAAAGTTGCAGACGGTCATGTACGTTGAGCATAGAGAGGGGTGTAGGCTTGTTTCATCGCGAGCCAACTGAGAGTGGCGAAGTTAGCGGAATCTACTCTTACCACTTTCGTTGAAGTTGGAACCGTTTCAGCAGTGTCATTTTAGAGCCTGTGCCAGAACCTACAACCCCTAAACATGTCACAGAGGTCAAAAATTATAAAATACTTCCTTTCAGGTTCAACACCATGAATGTTTAGGTAATCGGTGTTAGTTTCATAATAACTAACAAATAGAGCAGCAAAATTATTATTTTGTGAGAAATTTGGATGTTTGATGGTCACTTTGGGATTCCGATGTGCATAACTATAAGGTACCGCAAACTGGCCTTGCGCCCCCGTGGCGCACTGTCATGGAGACCAAAACCGATATTTTTACCCTCCTAAAACACTTGTGTGATCAAGCATACACACAGACACTTGATATATCAGAAGAAAGAGGAGACTTTTCTCTTTTTAGTGGTATTATTTATTTGAATCAACGATTCTTTTGAAAGCAAAATCTTGTGGGATAAAAGACAACACGATCGAGGTTTTCACTGCAGCGGCCGCGCGTTTTGTGTATTGATTTTTAGAGTGACCTCGGTTGAACAGAAACGGGAAGCGTATGGTATTATATACTGCAATTTGATTCGTCGATAGTTCAAGATGACAAAACGCTCTTTCTGGTGATATATTTCTAAAGACTTCCATAAAGAATTAATAGAAGAGATTAGCTTGTGAAACTTTCGATGTTTTTTTATGGAACCAGTGATCGGACTGACTACGCAAATATATCGGCAGAAAGCCCATTCATTCCTCTTCAAGAATAAGACAGCCATTATACGCAAATAAATACCGGACACTCCCCATCGGCTCGCAAGCAGGGCGCCATCGCCCCGGTTACATATCAATTCTTTCTCCTTCCCGCCAGCGAGGCCCGGAGTGAGGCCGAAAAGCCAGTGGTCCCGAGTGGCGATTTTAAGTTCTCCTTGTATTTCTTGCCATTTTGGTAAAAAAGCCATGTTTACGGCAATTAATTTCCATCTTCTGATTATTTGATAGCCCTGAAAAAAATTGGGCTTGTTCTCTCTGTTCATGGGTGTATGTTTACAAGTTTTTGTGAATGTCCATTCAAATTTAAGAATTGTGACATCTCAAAGTGCAGTCATTTCGCAATTTTTAAAAATATAGCATTTCTGCAACTTCAGATGCTCATAACTTTGTTAAAAAAGAAGATGTATAAATTCGGTATCAAAATGCTCAGAATAATACATTCTATAAGGTGGTGCAGTTAACTATGAAATCAGAGGACTTTGAAATTTCAGTTTGTGATATCTACCTACAACTATGATGATAAAAAATCTCCACTAGATCTAGTGATACTTTAAATCACACAACTGTTTCAAACTGGTATTTCTACCACTTTTCAGTTCAGTTTCAAGCCTTTAAAAAACAAATTAAAAATTCTCATCCGATTGTATGATACTTGATGTAACGCGTCATCAGTTTATGCATGCCGGACAGCCTGGTCAAAAAAGTTTTCTTTTTTAAGTAGCAACATTGTGGTTGATCAATATATGTACGATGTCTGATATTAAGTGGCATACTGACATATTAAGATAATCGAATCTAACTAAGAATTATCTTTTAACTCTTATCCTGCGTCTGTGCCCAGATGCGTATCTTATCAGCAACCGATTACGTCGGACTCGCCGGGCAGGCC
This sequence comes from Aplysia californica, assembly GCF_000002075.1. Classification (NCBI taxonomy): domain Eukaryota; kingdom Metazoa; phylum Mollusca; class Gastropoda; order Aplysiida; family Aplysiidae; genus Aplysia; species Aplysia californica. The sequence goes on along the minus strand of NW_004797314.1, from coordinate 867,398 downwards.
GCCGAGGTCACTCAGTGTGTACTGTTGGTGTACAGCGCGCGCGCCGGAAAACGTGTGTTTTCGCCTTGAATACCGCGGGAGTGTGTTAACTGATGATGAAAATAACGCTCTATCCTTCATAGCTTTCTTTATAAAGTGTTACAAACACATGAATAACCCCCTCTCACAAGCTGATAAGATATTACGAGTAGTTACGCCCATTTGAATAACCTTTCTGGACGCTCTTATTGTTATGAATGACGTGAGGTTCGAAAAGGGATAATTTAGGTCAATTTCCGAATGTTTTACACTCAAATTGTTCTTTGAACCTGCACAAGGGCATTCAAAACTATTAAACAAGCTCATTTTTTATCAGGTAGTATCATTCCATACCAAATCAAGCTCATTTGAAATATTTTGTATAGAAAAATGGAAGTCTTGTTTCCTGACTATCCTTTCGAGCTCCTCATGTCTAAGTGGGTCTATTTCTTCTATAATTTCATTGGACGAACATCTAGAGCTATCAACTTGGCATGTTTTGAATGAGACGTATGCCTCGATTACGAACCAACGCAGGTGGTTCTAGAAGAAGGCCACAAACGCACACAAACTCAAGCAGACTGACGCACACACACTTGACCTGCGTGAATGGGGATCCGACTCGGGACACGAATGACACGTAAGAGGATGCGCGCTGCGCGTGCGCTGAGCCAGGAGCTACACTGACTCGGGACCAGAACGCAGGCGAGGTGCCGAAATAGGCTTATCGGGCTACATAAACCCGGCTCCCGCAGGATGAGGGTTAAGTGTCATTTTTTTGTTGTGCATAACTACGATGACAGCGTCATGGACATTAATGTCAATGATCCCATTGAAATAAAGAGTACCAACAGTTTTAAGGAAGTTTCTGTGAATAATCTTGATTCATTTTTAACTGATTCCGTCCATTCGGCCGCTGACAGCGGCTCTGAGTTTTTCCACTGCGTCCATTCAACCGCTGTGTGCGGCTCAACGAAATCCGAAACAAATGTGCACTTTTTAACATAGTTCCGACTTTTTAAATTGTCGAAAGGAAGTAGAACTTGTAAACAAACCTGACCTCAATTTCTGAGCGCCAATATCGATCGAAACTCCGCGAAATTCTTGCAAAAATCGTTGTTTTGTTGTCGCGATGTAGGCTAGATCTAAGGGTAAACAACACGGGGGCTGGTATAATAAAAAGGCCCTTCAAAGAAAGAATATTCAACTAAATTTGTGAAATTCTTGCATAAATGTGTGCTAGGGTGATATCGCTACAATGTTGTGTTGATTCCTATGGATTATTATAAGGACTTGTAGAGCTGAGAAAAAGCGGTAAGTCGAAATTTTCGAAGAGCTGTTGCACAATTTTTTTTCCTCATTCGTAAATTGTCTGAAGGAAAATGCAGTACAAACAGATTATAGGTCTTTGTTATTGATATAAACACATTCCTCTATTTATTCCCATCAGTTTGGTATATGACTATACCTATTAGAGTGACTTAGAACTTCACAGTAATGCATTAAATAGATGCACCCCAGGTCTAAAACTGAACAGGGAAAAATAATTCTGTCCAGAGCCTGAAAAAATCATGGACGGAATCAGTTAAAAATAGAAAGAAACACCAGCTAATTAGTTGAGTTCTTTATATATTCCTCTTTAATTACCTGTATAAAATGGAAATCGTCCAACGCGGAAACGGAAAGAAAAATCCGCTCCCTTCCGAGGGTGTTACCTGTCTAGATCTAGGACAGAAAATGTTTTCCCCCATTTAGTCCTGATTTGAAACAAAACTCGCAAGTTTGGTTCTGTCTGCCGGCTTTAAACTTTTAATGCTATGCTGCCAGTAGGCAAGGAAGGGGAGTAGGGGTGCAATTTGAGGGTAGATGTTACCGTCTAGATGTTACCCCATCTATGTGAGCCCTGAGCGATGAAGATGGTCATGGTGGTGTGGATGTGAAATCTCACGAGTACCAGTGAAAGTGCTAGAGTGGCGCTCCACCACAGAAACTTTCATTGGTAGCCACAGGCCAGAGGTGCAAAATTAGTTTGACCAATGTCTGTCGCCCTGATTGTACGAACAGCCGAGAAAAGAGTTCCTCGAATCGTTGTTATGTTACATGATGGCAGTGAGGGGTGGTATTGGTTGACTGTACTTTAGTACTGCACAGATGTGTGGGGGGGCTGAGGGTGGAAGCAAAGGAGATGTTCAAACGTTTCTGTTTTAATAGGTCAAACAGTGGTCCTATGAAATGCAAGCACTGGTGGTATTTGGATACTGACGCATGTCATCAGAGTATAACAGTATAGCAGCTGAGAGTGAGAGGTGTGAATGAAGTTTTGACCACTTTGTGAAGTTGTGATTGCTTGCCGACCGGACAAGCGACCCTGGCTTGATCCCACTGGCTGGGCCTTTGCCCCCCCCCCCCTGCTTTCCATCTCTCCACTAAATTCGCCTGTCTAAGACGGAAAATGTCTAAAACGGAATTTTTTCTGGCTCCCTTGCGATTCCGTCTCATAACAGTATTAACAGGTTCGGTCGGTCTTTTAGTTAGCAGACTCGATCATCTTATTCTTACTGATACCAGAGTTGTCTTATCTGGATCTAGATCTAGATTCTAGATCTACATACATGTGAAATAAGATTGGTTTCTCGGACGATTTAAATTCAACGATTAGTTGGTTAAAAAGACCCTTGGACGGAAAATAAAATCCTCAAAGAGCAGGGATTTCATAAGCAAAGTCATTTATCCGGCACTTACCCACTCCGGATACCTGTGAGGCACCCGCCATCTTGTATCATGCATTTACTGCTTGCCTGCTTTATGACGATAGTGATTGACCGACAAGAGATGAAAATGTTTGAAGCTTTCGAATTCAAAACAGTTTTGAAGTTGCAGGGGGGGGTTTGTAAAAATAGCTTTTGATTTTTAACTCATTGTCTTTTCTGATGCTGCTGCTTTTTAGGGGGTTCAATTTTTTTCATCACTTGGTAGACGGCACGCATGGAATGAACCGGATGTATTAGCACGAAATCTACAATAAAAACGAAGACACTAAAAAAGGATTTCGGCCTGGAAAATAATTATCTTTTCCAATTTCAACTGTAGAACTCATCGGAACATTGGGGGGGGGCGTGGGGGTGGATGGGAGAGAGAGAGAGAGAGAGAGAGAGAGAGGGGGGGGAGGAGGGAGGGAGAGAGAGAGAGGGGGAGGGGGTATAATGAATGAAGGGTTAAATCGAAAAACAGGAAATGTCCATGTTTAGGAAACATCGCTAGGGTATTCAGAGAGAGCACTACATGTATAGGCCTAGCCCTTGACACACCAAAGTATTTGCAGAATATCCCTATGAAATCGGTCAATACGTGACAAAGCCAACTTGTTATTCACAAACTACATTCTAATACACATTTATAAAATCAAATCAAGTTATTTAGGAACAAGGCAAGTCCATCATTTGAAAGTAAAAAAACAGTCAAAGTTCTGATTTGATTAATGTAATACGGGGTTCCCACTACGACTGGATCGGGGCGATCGCCCGACTCGATCGCCTGAAACTGAAAACAAACACGTTTGTTTTTGAGGCGATCGAGTCATGCGATCGGCCCTATCGGCCGATCCCAGCCGTAGTGGGCACCCCGTACAACTTTGCTTGTCTTAATTTAATCACTTCAAACAGGCCTACACACACACACACGCACACACACACACACACACACACACACACACACACACACACACGCACGCACGCACACACACACACACACACACACACTATATATATATATATATATATATATATATATATATATATATATATATATATATATATATATATATATATATATATCGCTGGTGGAGTGATGAAACCTCGTAACCCCAGAAAGGAAAATTTTACAGGAGAGACAAAAAACTGATTTACTCTTGAATAAAAAGACCTATAAGAACCAAAGTCGGTTTCAGATAAATGAAAACACCTTAGAAACGTGGTTAGTACATAAAAATAGTTTTTCTATTGTTTATGTGGTTACGCTGTGGGATGCGAGGTTTCATTACAACATTTTTGTCATGATGAAACCTCGTAGTCAGCCGGCGGGTGGGTTGCGAGGTTTCATCAGGACAGAGTTTAAGGGTTGCGAGTTTTCTCTCTGCTCATTTTGGTTGCAATATGCGTCTGTTGTTTGAAACGCCCCAAAGTGATAAAGATATTTTTTCAAGACCAATTAGTTTGGATTTTGATTCCCGGCCAACTGAAGTCAAATAAATGTGTGTTACCTGCAGAATTTATGTTTGAATCCTCAAACGGATTGCAATTAATGCAATTTGTTTCACTATAATTTGCCACGATTAAGTCTGGTTACTTTCAGTTTTACTAAGAGCACAAATGGATAATAAATCCCTGCAATATGGTCTCTGTTTGCACTACAGATGGTTTTCATAAAAGATGTTGAATCATAATGAACAGCCATAAATGTTAATGGTATTAATTGTCATGAAGTGACGATGCATATTGGCAAAAGCAGATTTAAGCACATGTAGGTGATTGTATTTGAAGTGCTGGAACTTAACACGTTTTGTGTAGAGTTGTGAGGTAGGGTGGACCTTATGTTTCTGTGACCTGCCTTCGGAACGTCAGCCCTTTCTTCACTGAGGTGCAGCTTGAACTGGGTGTTCATGTTTGGGGTGTACTTCAAACACCTAATGTCGGTGACAATATGATCACCCGTTTTTCTACCTTGTCTTATAGACTTGTCGTAGCTTCCACACTTAGAATATTTCTTGAAGAATGTGTGATCCAACTATTTGTTTTGATAAGTTTCTTGTTTTGCTCTTGCCATCCTGAAGAAATGGAGGTAGTCTTGGAGGACCTCGATGCGTGTTTTTCGAAGCGATCTGTTAATAATTGAGTTCTCATTGTCAATTTCTATTTGTGTGTGTCCTTTGATAAAATGTTTTTGTTCAATTGTGCTTCCATGTGTTGTTGAAAACAGGCTGAGAGAAACATTGGCTAGTGTGGCATTTCTGCATTGGTAACCACAGTTGTCGCTGTTGATGATGGTTTTCTGGAGGTCCAGCTTTTCCTTCAGGAAATCCAATAGACATGAAGTAAACTCATTTGCCATAAGTCCCCCTACTGCTTCATGACACACGTAACAAGTAGTCTGGCGTGTTGTAGCATCCAATAGCATAACGTTATGAACGGCGAGTTTTGTTTTGTAATATAAGGCTGATGCTGAAGATTCATTGAAAGTACAGCCGTTTTAGGTTCATTACTGGCGAGAGATTTGATCGGTTCAGATTTATCTCGTTCCTTTTCTTTGCGCGCCGCCTCCTTTTCTAGAATGTGAGCATTCCAAAGATCCCCCAGCACATTGTCAACTTCACGGCTGATGCAAAGGTGGTACATATCTATCTTTGACAGGAACAGCGACACGTTATTCTGCTCGAATGCTTCATCGAGGGCGGGTCTTTTGAGAGGCCGCCTCCCGTGGTCTTGGCAGACTTGTGCATATATTTTGTAGATATCTGAGTTACTTTGATAAGTATTGGTTCTAAATGTCTCTTACAAATCATTCATCCAACCCAGTTCAATTCAGGAACACCTTTTAACACGCTGGCACCTTATGGCCACCTTTTAAAAGTATTTATTGAAGGTATTCCCTCTCTGGTACCTTCTCCGAGGTCTACTAGTCATCCCATGAGAGGGACCACACTAAATCAAAATTAGAATATGTCTATCAACTTCAGAGAGCCCTTTATATTTCAGAGTCCAGCTCTTGCAATCACAGATTGGTTTCAATAACTTAGCTGGGCTTTTCATTGAATCGTTATGTATTCCGATCCCGTCCCGATCCACGGATAGCTTTTCGCTTATTTGTTGCCACTCCTTAAAACCCTTTCTTTTCCTCTGTGGAGCATCATTTATGCTGGGAAAACAAATGAGCTGTCTCTCGGGATCAGGCTCCAGGAAAAGTGGCTACGGTGCCTGAAAATGATCTACAGATTGTGTTGCTGTGACCTCGAAGGTAATAATTCAGCATCTGACTTACAGCTGCCTGGTGAAACGTCAGTGTGGTTTAGGGTATGATTCCAGGTGACACTATAGTTGGTGCAGACTCAGTCTGGGATGAAGCTGATACTTCCTTATCTCCACATATCCAGGGCAGCCCTGGAAAGGACTGCGACATGGTGGGTGGGGTCAATTCATGGAACGTGGTCTGCTCAGTGGTTTCCAAACCAGCCCTTGTAGGGTATAAAGATCTAGGTGATGAGCACAGTTAGAAGGAGATATTCAATACAGATTCGGAAATATCCGTATTACTTGTGTTGTTGAGGCACACATTAGTCACAATGTCCTCTAAAGACTTCAGAGTCACCGAGACCACGGTCAAGTTCAGTACTATTCGGCCTTAATCACAACTGGAGGATTCGACTACACAGCGGATTCATAGTCTGAGAAGATGCGAAACCTTACCCTCTCTTTGATAAACAGAATGGCCTGTTGACATCTGGAGAGCACAGATCTGTCACCTAGTCTAAGTAAGGACTACCGTCACCTGTCATTTCAAGGTGTGACTGTTGCCTTAACTTAATGTTAACTACGTTTGGGCTCGATGAGAACATCTTGATTATCAGCAAGTTAGTCATCCTTATGAATAGATTTTCAATAGATTTACACAATGTAAGTACTTCATTTATGACCATATTTGAACTTCTGAACTGACTGAAATAAAGTGAATGAATAAAAGAATGAATGAATGTATGGGTGAATGAAGGAATGAAATATTTCTTTATTCCGTCAGATACATTAAATGCACCAGACAATGTCAGTTATGAGCGCTTCAATTAAGCCGGTTCATATAGAAGGCTTGTCCAGAACCTCGTATAAGCACGCCGCTCTTTCAAACCGGGAGTGATGAAACCACGCAAAAGCAGATCGGAGCACCGGGTGAGGGTTGCGAGGTTTCATCACGCCAGGATATCATGGGGGCAAACATACGAGGTTTTCTTATTAAGTATTTTTCCTACTTTCTCTTACTAATATGACCTAGTGCTTTTGACACATTGTGAAGAAGGACTGGAAGAAGACATTAAGCCCAAAAAACGAATTTCGAAAAAATTGAGGGTTACGAGGTTTCATCACTCCACCAGCGATATATATATGCGAAAAAGAAGAATTTTAAGAATCAAAGGTTAAGGGCTCTGATCATACCCCAACTGAGAAAATAATGTTAATTGAATCATTATTGTTACCAGCATGGGAGGGATGGCATTGTTTGACTTTGCCTATAACAATTATACCGATTGTTGGGGCAGGGGTGGAAGCAAAGGAGATCTTTGAAGTTTCTGTTTATAATAAGCTAGGTCCAACAGTGACCCTAGGAGATGCAAGCAATGGTGCAACCGATAAAGGACTGACACAAGCCAGTATCAGAGAGGCTAGGATAGCACTTGAGATGAGTCAAGTTTTGACAACTTGGATTCCACCGCCTGGGCTTCTGGAAACCCTCTCCATCTCCCTCAACTCAAAGTTAATTCCCTTTTCTAAACTAGCACGGAAAATAATGTCGAAGTGCTAAGGCTGATCCCCCCCCCCCCCCCTGGCTCCCTTGCGATTCCGTTAAATTATATAGTCTGCGTAAGTCGGAATCGCAGGGGAGGCGGTAAAAATTCCGTCTCAGACAAGTTCCCTGTTCGACGGGGGCGGGGGGAGGTGGTGGAGGGCGGAGGGAGGTTTCGCAGAGACACAGCCGGTGGGATCAAATCCAAGGGTTGCCTTTCAGGTCAGCAAACAGTGGTCAAAAGTTCACACCTCTCAAGGGCTATCCTTTCTGATAATGGCATGCTTCAGTCATACTTATCCACCGCCGCAGAGCTTGCATTTTGTATAGGACATCTAGTTGACCTATTAAAAACAGAAGCGTTTGAACACCTTTGCTTACACCCTTAGCTCCATCCATTGGGGTACATGTAATAAACACAGTCAACCAATGTCACCCTTTCATGATTCTAACAATGATTCGAAGAACTCTTTTCTCGGCTGGCCATGGGATACGATCAGGGCACCAGGCATTGGTTAAACTAATTTTACATCTCTTGAGTACTGGCTACCGACGAAAGTTTCCGTGCTGGAGTACCACCCGGACATTTTCACAGGCACTGGTGAGATTTCGCACCCACCCGACTGACCTTCTGATGAGGGCTCACATCAACGCCTACTCTAATAAAGCTGGCGTTGGCTCACGTGGATGGGTAACATCTACCCCAAGGACCTTACAACAGGCCTTACTGTATAAACTCCTTGATCTACCCTCAAATTTCGCCCTTACTCAGCGTTTCTGCCTTCCTCGCCTGGCGGCGTGGCGTAAAAGTGAGAGCCAACGGAACCGGCCAAACTTGGTAGTTATGTTTCAAATCAGGACTGAATGGGCAAAGCATTTTCCGTCTTAGTCTTAGACAGGTAAAAACCCTCCGAAGAGAAGGGACTTCTCTTTCTGTTTCCTCGTTAGTTGACAGGTTTCCGTTTTTGTAGAGGCAATATATGGAGGAGTTTAGCAAGGAGGGAGAGGGGAGATTCCGTTACAACAGGTTTCCGTCTTACACATGTTTTCCGTTAAGGCAGCTTTGACTGTATACCATGTATTATACGTGTACAAGAGTCACCCATAACATCCTGCTCTCAAGGTCTACATTCGGCTAAGATCCCGCTTTTCAGATCATTTTTACGGAACTAAATCACGTGCGGGCACAGCAGATCAACCAAAAGTGACAATTTGCGATCATTGAACTGCCCGTGGCGTCACAGATCAGCCGCTCTCGCAAATGAGATCACACGCCCGTTGTAAATCTCGATGAAACGCTACAGTGTTTCCCTTCGACGGGATCACACCGAGGTGTAAACTCGCCGACGCGTCTGTTTTCCCCTTATATATCTCTCTGTTAGTTATATATATATATATATATATATATATTCGTATTCTCGCATCTGAGCTCTCCACTTAAACTTACATCACATGTTGGGTGGGTAGGGCTACCAAACAAGTTTGCTCCAGGCGGGATCACATCGAACTTTGAACTCTTCCCTGACCATTGCAGCCGTTCGTTGTTTCCCGAGTTTGCATGACCGACTGAATTTTAATTGGTGTGGTCACAACACAATCTAATGACAAAGGAGGTGGAACTCGGTCAGAGATCATGGAAAATTATAGACAGGTAAAGGGGGGGGGGGGGGGGGGAGCCAAAAATTGCGTAGATCTTGAGACTCGGAATAGGATAATAATTGATGAAAATGGTATGCTTCATGCCACGGTGATTGATCATCAAGTTTCACCATTCTTTTCTCGTCATTATGAGTCATAAACCCACCCAGGGTGTCACGTTAGTTCATTTTAGAGCAAAGGGAGGCCATTTTACCGGTTATGGGTCTGCACATTATGGTCACCGTGGCTTTTCTCCTTGGTTCGTCGGCTGAGATCCCGTTCGCCTAAGATCCAGCATTTTCTTCGCTCCCGAGCACCGGGATCTTAGGCGAAGACTATTATATACATACATACATACATACATACATACATACATACATACATACATACATACATACACACACGAAGGCGTCCAAAGGAAACCTGGGGGCTCTCGTGGTCTAGAGGTTAAGGTGTTCGCCTCTCATTTAATTAATAGGTCTCGGGTTCGAATCCGGAAATCGACGGAACATTTTCTTCTCTTAAATGTTTTCCTTTCACGCCCTTTCCTCATGCTGAATACAATGTTCAGTCATCTGCTTAAGTCTCCACTTTTTACCCCAACCCTCTCACTCCCTTTACCCTCTTCTCTGGGCTCCTGACTCTTTCTGCAGCCTTTCTACAGCTACTCCTTGGCTCCTTCTCTCTGCTGTCTTTCAGCCATAACCCTAATCTTATGGTAGGAAAGATCTACACCTACCCTTCTCGGACAAGGGCGAAAAATGTCGGAGGTCCCGTGTATAAGTTGCGCACGTTAAAGATCCCTTGGTTGTAAAAAAATCGATAAGAGTAGGCTTCGGCCACCACCCGCACAAAATTCAAAATTTCCTACCAACTGAAAATGTTAGATTTTAGATGTGTACCGCGCACTCATATGACCTTAATGCAGTTGCGAGCGCCGTAAAACGCTTACAAAAAAGTGAAACCTGAAAATGTAATCACTCAATCATCGTGTTAAAGCCTTGGACTTTCCACTACTGCAGAATACCAATTTAAAGCTAAATACATTTGGCATCAACTGACACCGTAATATTTCATCTATTTCAATAGTTTCAATAGTAATGGGCTCAATCAAAATTGACCTTAAAAAATCAAACTTGGTAAAGTTGTGTGAAACCAAAGAAAGGTAAGAGTGTATTTGTGCTTTTTACGAGGTGAATCAATATTGGTAGAATGGACATACATTGCATATCAAAGGAATTGAGAATTTTGTCTCTGCAATAAACAATATTCTAATAGTTTCAAACAGATCGGAAAACAGAGCAGTCACAAATAAATATCACCCAAAACTTGGGCGTAACATTAAATGAGCTCGTTATTATTTTGCTTAAGAATCACTGGTTTTGTGTGTGTATGCCTAGAACACGAACCCTTTGGGCGTGAACTCTGTTAAATTTTGGACATAATTAGATATATCTGTCAGTCCATCCCAAATGTCAGAGAGAGTAAAGTTGATATCAAAGGGTCTGAATTGGGAGCAAAGTCGCTTTTCTCCAGCTTCTGTTTCATGGGGCTTCACATACCTGTAGAATTCATATTGGGGCTATAATTTACTGGTGCCCACTTCAACGTTGGTATGTCTAGTGGCATTGACCCAAGTGCTTTGTCACGCTTGGAGTTTCTACTTGACACTATGACGAAAATTAGGGTCAGACATGACGTTAATTATTATTTGAAATGTTAAAATTTAAAAACTGATATTTTTACCCGAAATTTTAAATATTTCAATCAAAATATTGTCGTAAACCAAGCCGTGTTGTGAACTGTTGTGAATGCACCCAACTTGTGTTTTACGCGCTCATATGACCTTATGCATTTGCGATCACCGTAAAACTCTTACTAACTAATATTAAATACATCATGTGTATTTATATTCTACAGCATGAGGTAGGCTACAATAATTATAGGCAAATTTCAAGCTAAACATTAAAACAAAAGGAGAAAGGGGCTAGACAGAGACCGAGGTGGCTGGTGCTTTTATAAATAAATTAGTAGTTGTGAACGGCGAAAAGATTATGGGTTGGTGATTATGTATATAATGTGGTGGCCAGTGGGGGGATTTTTGGTGGTGTTTTTTTTTTTGGTGGTGTTTTTCAGCGTGCTTTTTTTCGCGTCCACCCATTTCATTTCTCTCGTGGGGATTTCGCGATTTGGGTCGCCTGATCAGTGTTATAATGTTATATGTGCACGTGCGTGTATTTCTGTTCCAACGCAGTAGCACGGACGCCCCTTTTAACATAATTTTGCAAACAACTTGAGGTCGCTGAAAAAAAAATGATATGACTAAACTTGCGAATTCAAGAAGCGCACGTTTAAAAAAACAACACACAAACAAAACAACAATAGGCTATGCAGTTCTACGATGGTGTAGGCTGCCCTTGACGTAAAAAGCACCCTCCCCAAGCAGCTTGAAACAAACGATAAAAACCAAGACGGATCCTACTGTCTGTTTTAAGAATATTTAGGTCCGGCTATACGTTTAGATTACAAGGAGGAATGAGTGGGGGCTTCCGTTGAAACACAGCATTCAAGGCAATCATGGTGTGTGTGTTTATGTGTGTGTGTGTGTGTGTGTGTGTGTGTGTGTGTGTGTGTGTGTGTGAGAGAGAGAGAGAGAGAGAGAGAGAGAGAGAGAGAGAGAGAGAGAGAGAGAGAGAGAGAGAGAGAGAGGGTGAGCGATAGCTGAGGAAAAAATAGGCTCTTTGAATGACGGCGAGGCTACAGAAGTGATGCATAGGCCATTATTTAGCGCTTCACCTAGTTCCTCACAGCTACTTCATCTAAACCCAGACCGGCCTATGGTGGGAAGTGTGTCTCTTTGCTACCCTAGAATTACAAAGTTATATCTGCTCAGAACCCAGTATTGAGAAATTTGACGAAAAAAAATGTTGAGCTTCTCAACATGTCAAGTTTTTTCGAATGCATTTCTTTGAATATATTATTATTTTCAGTCGCCAAAGTTAGTGGTTGGCGGGTGCTCTGGTGTGGTTTGCTTCTTTTTTTCTTATCAAACATCTGTAGATATCGTCCTTATCTCTCCTTCTTCTTTTTTATGTTTGTTACTCTCTTGTAAC
>NW_004797314.1:853581-854984 GCF_000002075.1 Aplysia californica | reverse complement strand
TGTGTGTGTGTGTGTCTGTGTGTGTGTTGATATCACTCTTTCCAACTCTGTCTCTCTCTGTCTCTTTCTCTGTCTGTCTGCCTGCCCGTCTGTCTGTCTGTCTCTCCCTCTCCCTCTCCCCCGCCCCGTTTCTCTTCAATTCTCTGCGTGTCTGTGTGTCTGTGTGTCTGTGTGTCTGTGTGTCTATGTCTCTCTCTCTCTCTCTCTCTCTCTCTCTGTGTGTGTGTGTGTGTGTGTGTGTGTCTGTCTGTCTGTCTGTCTGCCTATCTGTCTGTCTGATTGCCACCAATTATAGAGCTCGGCGTGTGACAATCGCTACGATCTATTCAATTAGCATCCCTGTGCCAATCTGGTTTATCTGTCTGGACGAATATTGTGCTATAGACTCATTTGCGTCAAAGGCTTGTAATCTTTTTGATCTTTGCAGAATTTTGAGGTGTTTTGTGTCGTTTGTTTGAGAGGGATGTCCCAGATTTCGGATGTACAACACGGAGGGTCTTCACGAGTTGAGAGCTGACAACGACAATCTGGGGAGCGTCCAAGGGCGGTCGTAATTTTGGCCTGTGTAAAAATGTAAGATACAGTTAGATATGAGACGGTGCGCATGTACTAGCTGGACACCATAGCTTGCACGCACACGTACATTCATACACATACACACATACACACGCACGAACACACACACACACACACACACACACACACACACACACACTCACAAATACATACACACACACTCGCACATGCACACATAAACAAACATAGATAGATAGATAGATAGATAGATAGATAGATAGATAGATAGATATATAGATAAATAGATAGATAAATATATAGATAGATAGATTTGTGTGTGTATCTGTCTTCCCTAGAAACTTTCAGGATGGTGTCAGAATAAGTTTACAAACATTCTGAAAATGAAAAATTATATAACTTTAGTTCCAAGGAAACGAGAATCCCAGCAAACATTTTTTAAATATATATTTTAATTTAAAATGTAGCTGTTCAACTGCTCTAACAACAGAATTAAAAACATCTTGGGAGGCAGGCTACTTCGATCCTGATTTTCAAGGCCAACCTGGGCTGAAAGATACACCCCCCCCCAGTATATAGTCCGAGAAATACAATAAGAGGCCTCCTTTCAAGGGAATCGAATTCAGGTCTTCTGCATTTGATGGCCAAACGCCTTACCGCTACACCAGAGACGCCAGTAGACAAAGATAGTATTTTTCTGAAGATGTTTCATTCCCTGCAATAAACGTCCTCCGCATCATAATCAATAACTTGCTAGTCACCACCCATGTTATTGAAAACATTTTGCTTAGTTTCTCAAACAAAGGTTTTCTCTTAAAATTATTGTGTCCTAGTTTGCGCTCGCAAGATACGTCACTGGCTATAAATAG
>NW_004797314.1:841081-848581 GCF_000002075.1 Aplysia californica | reverse complement strand
TCAAAGTGCAATCATTTTGGTACTTACCCATGCTAGAACGCTTTCTGTGTATCACAGTATTATCAATAATATTCGTTTATTCATATTATTAGTCTCTTTGTCTTTAAAGGACTCGTCGCATATGATCGCGTTTCTGTGTTTTAAAGCTTGATTTCTTTGATAAATGTCACTCTGCACGCAATAAAGCGTACCCATTTTGTTCAAAATTCTCATGACTTAAATCAATTAGTGCCAATATTGTTATGAACAGCACCCACTTTTCTACCTTTAAGAACCTAAAAATATCCGTATCTCCCACGTATTTCCGAGCGGGACATTATCACTGACACCTGCCACTATCCGGGTGAACCCTACCTACCACAAAATTACCAAACAATCGCCGATTAGTGGGCGATACGCTCCCAGGTTGACAAGCAGTGGTTTACATCTATACCTCCGTCAACTCAAAATCCACACAGTCAACAACTAGTGTGAGGAAGACCTGTGGAAATACATGAAAATCGCCCATGACGCCATCAGCTTGATCTATCTTTTAACATTTCAACGCAGCATTTTAAATGCCTTTTAAAACTTAATTACATATATTTTGATTTAGAATTGTGTTTGTATGTTTGTTTGTTTGTTTGTTTGAGTATATGTGTGTTTGTTTATGTGAGAGTTGGGGGAGGGGGTGTGGTTTTGAAGAGCTAATAGACGTGTACGTAGTCCAATGAACAGGGGGATAAAAAAACAACAACTGTACAACTTGTTTTGTAAAATATATCTTCCTCCATACCGAAGTTTTGCATTTCATATTTGAACATAACATTTGGAACCCAAAAGCAATTTGTCTGATATTCATTTTAGATAGGTTCATGGAATGGTTTTGTTCTATATGGCACATTAAAAAACCCAACCCATTTTTAACCTTGTCGGCATTTTCATAGCATAACGCACCAGTTCACATTAGGCCTACCACTAACGGTTGCAACAGTCGCGCCATATTGCAAGCTACAGCACTCTAACAAGTCAACAGAAGTCTGCAGATATTATTTTACCCAAATGTCGTTTGCCTGCTGAGATCATGGTTACATTTAGGAAAGAGCAGAGAGTTTTTTGTATTGAACATTACCTCTCCACAAACTCCCCATCCTTGAAATTTCGTAAGTTCTGCGCATGTCATGGAGAGAAGGCTTAGGTGCCCTCAAGACATTTGGCGTCATGAGTAGAGAAATTTCGTCATTTTGGATCTATAGCGAATCAGAATTTTTAACATTCTTTAAAATGACCACTTCAGGTCGAACACTCACCATGCACAGCCGTTTATACGTCACCAGGGTGCAGATTTCAGTTATCGAATCCCATGAGACGTCTGTCCGTAGACGATCTGCAGCTAGGACTTTTCTACTCCTCTTATGACAGATCTAAACCTACAACTGTACCATTTTCATCTTCGCTAGGTCGAGATGACATGGATCAGAGCATGGCAATGTGTTCATGATTCCTCGATTGTCTTAAAAAGCGGAATCATTTCCTCGATGACATTTGATTTAGTACAAAACCCATTTTCACCCTGCGGGATATGTTTATTCAAAAAATGCTGTCTATTTGGGCATCCCACCCTCTATTGTCTCTAGAACCCACTTCATGCTGAATATGTACAGTGTATGTGGCTAAAGACTCATGGTTTAGCAGGTCCTTGTGTTTGGGCGCCATTGAACATTTTGAACGACGCGTTAAAAAAGTGTTCAAAGGAGGGGATGTAGAGCACTGCTTCTAGAAATTTCAGACAGAAATTGTTAGATTTGTAAAACTCTGTAAAAGAAATTAAATACTGTTTAAAGGTCACAGGAGTGAGAAAATAAATGTCAAAGAGAAAAAAGTCAACCAATCTTTTCACGACTTCCTTAACACGATTTTAAAAGATTGGTGACTTTTCGCGTATTTGGGTGCATTTTTCTTCAAGCTATACCCGTTTTCAAAACAAGTTTCTTCTTCGTGGATTTTATGTCTAAACAAATTCCTTTTGAGTGAATTATATGTGTTCCAAATTACAGCATTCTAGAACAATTTTTGAGCCAGATGTTCAGAAAAAAAAGTTGTACAATTGTTGGTTTTTTGTTGGATTTTTTTTGGGGGGGGGGGGGGGGGGATCATGGTATATATCATTATGCTTTTCTGAAATTTAATTGTTGTTTTTTTTTCATTATCTCCGGGTTTTGTCGGAATGCTTTTCGAAATATTAACAGGGCCCTTTAAGAGCAGCCCGTCATAGTGTCATTTTGTAGCAACAGGTTCCTTTTTCCTGGGCCCCATCCGTTTTTGTCTGTAAGCATGCCAACAAACAAAGGATAAAACTTGTTTTTTCGTTTAACAGATAGTTCATTTGAACAGCTTAAATGGTTAGTAGCTAGTCTTAGGCTAATGTTGTATCAATAAATATTATTTTCGTGTTCCCGTCTCTTTGTAGTCTTTGATCTATATTTTATCAATCGTTTAAATTACAGCATTTAGGTAACTAAATTTAATATTACTACATTCATATCAAACTTCTTCGGTGTTATTTTCACAAATCTTTATCATAGTAGTACACAGACTGCTTTGTCGTATTCGTAATACACTTCACACTCCTCTCTGGCCTTACCCCCCCTTCCACCTTTACTGTTTCTACAACAATCGGATAAAAAGCAACAAACAAATAGTGAAAACTCTTGTGCGTGATAGGCTTCAAACTCGAAATAAACCAACACAGAGCATATGGCCACTATTGGGATACACCTTTAGCTTAGGTAGCATACTTTGATGTGGGGTAATTTTCAAAAGAGGGGAAAGGAGGGGTGAGCTTACTCGAATCGCTAATATTGCACTTTTGACCTTCAGTCGAACCTGTTCTAATGGCCACCTGCCCACGACAATCCCCTGTAAAGACAAAAAACCCCTCCCCTCCCCCGTTTTTATGATATATTATGGTAACACTGTCCAAGACTTCCACCTGTCTGAGAAAACCATATTTCTCCTTGACAGTCGATGACCGCCTTAAACAATTTCGACGGTACTTGGCCCAGTCTACCTGAAAAAAGATGTTCGTTCCGTGGCACTTATTTGTCTTATATGGCTTTGCGGAGTTGAAATTGTCGTTCAATCGATACCACAAAGCGAATATTGTTGTCTTCTTACATCATGAAATGCTATCTCAATAGTTAGCCCTTATTATTCATAATACCCTAACGTCTTAAATGCGGTGTGCATATCGTCATCGATTGTGCTGTGATAGCACGGATCTTGGTTTTCGAGCTAGCATTAGCCAAAAGGGCGTAAATATGCGCATTAATGCACTCGTAATATGTATAAAGATGACGGTATTGTAAGGCGCCAAGAGCTGTTTTGTACTAGAGTGAGGCACAATAAAAATTATTGTTTTTATTATTATTGTTATTATTATTATTATTATTATTATTATTATTATTATTATTATTATTATTATTATTATTATTATTATTATTATGATAATGATAACAATAATAATAATGATGATGATGATGATGATGATGATGATGATGATGATGATGATGATGATGATGATGATGATGATGATGATGATGATGATGATGATGATGAGAACACTTTTGTTGCTGTAGCTTGTAGTCAATAGATTTTCCATTATATTTTTCTAAATGTTCCTGAAGAAGCCCTTTACCGGCCGAAACCTCGAACTTATTAAATTTGAAAAGTCTACAAAGTTTCAAACCCTTTTTTTATTCCCTGCTATCTACAATGATGATGATGATGATGATGATGATGATGATGATGATGATAATGATGATGATGATGATGATGATGATGATGATGATGATGATGATGATGATGATGATGATGATGATGATGATGATGATGATGATGATGATGAGTGTGTATGCATGTATGTATGTATCTATACGTATTACCATGTTATTACGCTGTTGCTATGGTTGTACTAGATCTCGCTCACTTATGCCCCCCCCCCCCTCCACCAACCTGACCCTCACCCCACTCTCTCTCTCCCCCCCTCTCTCTCTCTCTCTCTATCTCTCTCTCTCTCTCTCTCTCTCTCTCTCTCTCTCTCTCTCACACACACACACACACACACACACACACACACACACACACCCCCTTCTTCTGTCTCTTTCATTTTGCCTTCAACTGGGATGCCTCTATAAAGTACGCCCAACCATTTCCCTCTTTCATCCCACGTTCACACAATTAACTTCCTGTCAGCCTCTCGTAGAGATAAAATTGATACTCTTGCTAGACTAGCACCGATTTCTTTATAATTAACCCTTTGGTCTGACTCCCCCTTAGTCACTTCCGTCTAGCCTGTAACCACACGTAATCTTAAGACCCTCTGCGTTAGGCCCGTGTCCCTGCCTGTATACAGCGTTCATTTAGTTTTTCTCTCAGTTGCTCCTGAGGAAGCCCACGAGGCGAAACGTTGAGCTATTGAACAAATTTTAAACATTTTATATTGTTATGTTATTTTGTCTGAAATTCATACAAGACTCCCTCCTACTCTGCTTACCAAACAATGATGATGATGATGATGATGATGATGATGATGATGATGATGATGATGATGATATTATTGTTCCCAGCCGTGCACGCGTCCGTCATGGCCGATAATTCGACACAGTCAGCGCAGGTCATGGACATTACCTGGGACGATGCAACCTGGATCCTTACCAGCGCCTTTATCATATTTACCATGCAGTCAGGTAACGTTCACATAAAGTTATTGCATCTCCCCTTTCGAGTTGGGAAAAAAGGGGAGATGTGATAGGTTATTTTCTTTGCTATAATATTTTGGTCTTTAGACGATTCTTTGTAAAGTTAAAGAACGAAACAAGCAGCAAAAAGGTCACTGTCTTATGGTATTATAACCCAAAGAGAAGCATAATGAATTCACATATTATTCTTATCATCAATTTCCATTTCCTGTGGAAGAATAAAACTTTATTGTCGTAGACGACATCCAGGAAGTCAACAGTAACATAACCACCATCTCGCGTACCACCAACAGGTCTCTCCGATTACTCTGTTTGGTACGATTTCAGGCCTATTATACTGAAAGATGGCTCAATTGCTTTAGTTGAAAAACTTTTAAAAAATGATTAAAATGCCAACAACACGTTTGCCCTTCTCTTTCCATACGTTTGCCCCCTCCCCTCCCCCCTCTCCCAAAGATGGTAATAAATTATGCCCACCGACGTTTCTGTTTTTAAATTAATAAGATGAATATTTGGAATAATTGTCTTTAGTCAGAACACAAAGTTTCATGTTACTGTTGTATGTTGTACTGTATTGTAAAGCGCTCAGAGCCTGTGTACTGTATTCGGGGTTGAGCGCTATATAAATGTCATTTATTATTATTATTATTATTATTATTATTATTATTATTATTATTATTATTATTATCCTAGGGTTTGGCCTGCTAGAGGCGGGCAATGTGTCTCCGAAGAATGAGGTCAACATCATGATGAAGAACGTTGTGGACGTCGTCTTTGGTGGTCTAACGTACTGGATGTTCGGGTTTGGTCTCAGCTTCGGAGTAGACAAGGGCACCAACCCGTTCTGTGGCGTGGGCTATTTTTTCGTGGATATAGAGGATGAAAACATGGGGGTCATTTACTCCACCTTCGTGTTCCAGTTGTCTTTTGCGACCACAGGTATGGGACAGTTGTTGGACTGCGTTTTGCTGAATTGTATGGAAGAACTGGTTTTTTTTAGTTTTTGAAAAATTGTTCAAAAAGCATAATTTAATCACGAGACGGTTGCTATGTCTGAGTGAGTAAAAAATTCGGTTAAAGTTTGGAAATTAAACTGTTGAGCTCGTTTGAAGAGAATTTGTTTCGTTCTACCCGGATAATTTCGTTTCAACCTTGTGTCTTCAAAGGGAATAGAATGGCCAACCTTTGAAATGGCCTTATTTTTAGGTTGGCGTCAATCGCAAGCACATATTACATAATAATATAACTGCATTGCTTGATTGGCCAGAAATACACTGTACATAATAAGCAGCGCACCATACAAGAAAAGAAACAGAAAGATTGAAAATAATTTAATTTATATGCTAATCCCAAAGAAAATTTTCACAATTTCTCAGTAACAATAGATAAAATCAAACATAATGTGATGTCAATGAATACGACTAAGAATTTTGCTCCTTGCAGCTCTTTTTAACATTTCTCTTGCATTTGATAAGAAATCATGCTCAGTGTTCTTCTACACATAGGTGAGACTTACACAGAAAAAGTCTCCTCTCTGATCTGATTGTGGGTGGTTGGCAGGTGCTCTGGTGTGGTTAGCTACTTCTTTACTATAAAAAATCTATCGTCCTTAACTCATTTTCTTCTTTTCGTTGTCATGTCACTCTGTAGTAACACCTCTAATGTTTAGCATTTATATAACATAATATTTATGTTGCAAGTTACGTAAAACCATTACTACAATAATTTGGAGAAAAAAATCCTGATCTTATTGTTATGCCATACTCCCAGCGACGACGATCGTGTCTGGAGCCATGGCCGAGAGGACCAAGTTGACAGCCTACACACTGTTCTCTTTCTTCAACACCGTGGTCTACTGTTTCCCCGCCCATTGGGCCTGGGCCTCTTCCGGCTTCCTCTCACAGCTGGGCTCTGTCGATTTCGCCGGCTCTGGTGAGACAATTAACTCTTTAACAAAGTAATGGACACACATCGTTACCTTGAAATTACATCGTTTTATTTGACATTTTTGGTCGTTTTGAGTTACTAAGACCATGAGGTCAGAAACATAATTTAGTGTTCTATCTGCTCTATCGAAATCGTAAGAATATTCAGAGTCGTTATCAACATATTCAAAGAATTGCATTAAAAAACTTGCCATGTTACGAAACATAAAACTTTTAGCGTCAATTTTGTCAAAACTAGGCACTGCGCAGGGAGAACTTTGCAATTTTAGGGTAGCCATATGTCCGATCAGCAGCAGAGGGAAAGCAATGTTTTGACACATGTCGCACAATGACACACAAGCAGAAACGTTAGTTTGCTTAATATTTCGATGTGCACATGTTGTTGCATGGCTTTAAAAGTTTCGCACAAAAGAACACAAGCAAAAAAATATGTTCAAATAATAAAGTTATGCCGTAAAACAACGCACCTTCAGGCGTAGTCGAATGACCAGAATATGAGTCCTCAATGAGTTAAGGGGACACAGAATTCCTGGGAGTGGGGGGGGGGGGGGAGAATTTTTTGGGTTTTTTTGCTATGTGTGGTACAGTGTGTCTTTTAAAAAGAGGTCCAATTAAAGGACAATACCTTGGTCGTCAGTGCACTAATTTTAACAAAACTTCGAACAAATACATTCCATCCAGAGAGACATGAAGTTTGCAAATATGAACTACTTTTTAGTGTTGTACTCGTTACCATTGTGAAATTTCATGATGTAGAGGAATTGTTTCTCTGGACAGGATGGTCATTGTAATAATAATAATAATAATAATAATAA
>NW_004797314.1:834286-840591 GCF_000002075.1 Aplysia californica | reverse complement strand
CCCCCCCCCCAAAAGGATCTATTTCTCCGTCGAGACAGAAGAGTTAGAAGAATTAAAATGTTAAGATGACTTGCGGCTTCTGCTGTAACCGATGACGATGAGACCAATTCTGACAGAGAAAGGTTTGCCACATTTTGAATATTTAAAACTCCACTTCCGCTTGTGAGTGTGCGCAGCTTGCGGGCTTCTCTCTTGGTTTAAGCTTTTCTCATTCGTGAAGCCTCATATGATTTGCTGCCCACTGTGACTGCATTTCTCCAGCTGGGTCTGTCGGAAGCTACGCTGTCCCACGTTAAAGTATTTATGTCAAACCCTTCAGAGCCATTTTCAAGGTGTCTTTGTGGCGCTTTTTGTTTTGGTGTGCAACCTTGCGCTTCCCTGAGTACAGTTCAGAATAAAGCACTGCCTTTGGGATTCTGGAGAGAGGCATTCTGACAACATAGCCATGCCAGCGAGGTTGATTTCTTTTGAGCTTAGAAAACAGACTTTCGGCATTTGCCCTTTTTGAGAACTTCGGTGTCTGATATTTTATCCTGACATGTGATGCCAAGAATTCTCCCGAGGCATTTCGTAAGGAAATGATTAAGCTTCTTGGGGTGGCTTTGGTACACCGTCCAGGTCTCGGCATCATACAACATGGTTGGAAGGACCACAGCATTGTAGACTATTAACTTTGTGTTTGTGCGAATGCCACAGTAGTTCCAAACCTTTGCTCTGAGTTTTCCAAAGGATGAATTAGCTTTATTCATACGTAAAGCCATTTCTGTATCGATACGAGCTTTTGCAGATAGAGTTCTGCCAAAATATTTAAAGCTATCAAGCAAAGCTGTGGCTGTTTTGGAGCAGAAGCCACACTGACTTTCCGGTAAGGTGTCATTTGAAGAGAAATGCTTCAACAGGCGATTGAGAAGATTTCGGGCCAGACCTTGCCAGCTATAGACAAGAAGGATATGCCTCAGCGATTGTCACAAAATTGCCTGTCACTTTTGTTTCTGTATAGTTGAATGATAGTTGCATCCCTGTAGCCTCGTGGAATACTTCAACATTCCCAAATTTGATAGAATAGTTCCGTCAGTGTCTCAACATAACAGTCTCCACCAAGAGCAAAGGCCTCTGCAGGAACAGAATCTGCTCCAGGGTGCAAATAATTATTATAATTAGGGTTATTTCAACGGCATACTACAAAACAGTGGTAATGTCGTAAAGAAAAAAAAACCCAACTTAATGAGACAGCAAAACTGGTGTCATTTGTGATTCAGAGACATCGAATCACTTTATTATTAAATTTCAAGCTCGGTTCCTCGGAAAAAACTGTTATAATTTGTCGCCCAATATGATAAATGGTAAATAGTATTTATACAGTGCATATCCTAGCTCGACAACAAACTCTAATCCCTTTACACTATTTCATTACCCGAGCAGACAGTAGAACCCCGAGAAAAATCCTCAGCTTCCCATTAAATGACACAGTGGAACAGCTGATTAAGCGCTCAAATACTAACAAACCGACAAGATCTTTCATTGTAAAACGGTGTTCGGTACATGAGCTGTGACGGGTAGTGAGGAATCGTGCCCTGTGTTTTCTAAACCTTTTTATTCCTAGCTCATGCATTTCCCCATCCCACTCACACGTATATTAAACACATTTTTCAGAACATGTCACTTCGTATTTCTGTCTGTTCACGTGTAAATTAGACTGCCCCTCCCTCCCCTGTTTCTACCTCTGCTTTCTTCCTCTTTGTCTCTCTTCTATCTCTTCTTTCTCTCTCTGTCATTGTTTGTCTCTATGTTTTCATCTATCTTTCTCTCTCCCTTTCTCTCTCTCCTTCCCCCCTCTCTCTCTCTCTCTCATGGACACTACACATACTGGGACATTGTCATGCATTCACATTAGTTAGCGCCTGGTTTCATGAAAACATCTCTCAGTGACAAAAAATAAAAGCGCATGCAGATGTAATGTGTTTTCTGTTATTCAAATTTAAGAAAAACAGACTTGGACAATACTTTGGCAGCTTTTAGCTTTTTTAAGTATTTCAAATCCTGCAATAATTCAGAGCTGCCACATTCAATGTCTAGACTTTCTACAAGGTCTGTTTCTAGCCATAGTTGATTCAATCGACTGCTATAATAATTTTATAACAGTGTAATTCCCTTTGCATTTGTTTCACATTTTAAAATCCCATCTAGGAGTGGTTCATTTAGTTGGAGGAGTGTCTGGGCTGGTAGCCACCATTATGCTCAAACCACGACAGGGCAGGTTTGACGACAAAGCTCAACCCGAGATGGCCAACCCGGCAAATGCTGTTGTGGGGATGTTTATGCTCTGGTGAGGACTGTAAACGTACATTAATATTTAAATGTAGCGGAGACGTAATTTCGATTCGATGTTATTCAACGGTCGCTCTGTCGTCGCTGTTGCTCTTGTTGCTATTGATGTTCTGTTGTTGCTGCTGTTGCTGTTGTTGTTGTTGTTGTTGTTGTTGTTTTTTGTTTGTTTTTGTTTTGATGGTAGTGTTGGTGCTTCTCCGCTCCTTCCCCTCTTCCTCTTCCTCCAGGACGAAGAGAAGGAGGAGAACAAGGGAGAGGAGGAAGAGGAAACAAGGAGGAAGAGAGAGGAGGGGTGGGGGTGATGGAGTAGCCAAAAGAATTTGAAAAACAAATATATCTCAGAAGCTCCTCTGTCAATTACATCATATAATTTTGAGTAACAAAAAAAGAAAATGTCCAAATCGTCCACAAATTTTTCTCTTTTTTTATAGTTCCTGCCTTCAAATGAAAGAAACGAACAAAATCTACGTTTGAAAAAAAAAGACACGTCCATTCCTTGAATTAGCAAAATGTTTTTTTTCCGTTTATTTCATGACCAGGTGGGGATGGCTTGCCTTTAACTGTGGCAGCACTTTTGGCATCTCCAGAGGAAAGTGGAAATTGGCAGCGAAGTGAGTACCTAAATGTGTCCACTCATCTGATGAGATCCGATAAATGAATTGGAAAAAGTAGCAGAGCCAATATTAAAGTTATTGTTATGGGGAGGTAAAAAAGTATTACCTGTGGGAGCATTCACATTGTGTTTACGAGTGGTTGTATTTAAGTAAGTACGAATGTGATGGACGACGTCTCTCTCGCTCTCTCTCTCTCTCTCTCTCTCTCTCTCTCTCTCTCCTCTCTCTCTCTCTCACACACACATACACACACACTCTCTCTCTCTCTCTCTCTCTCTTTCTCCCTCTTTCTCTCTCCTCTCCCTCCCTCCCTCTCCCTGTTTCTCTCTGTCTGTCTGTCTGTCTGTCTGTCTGTCTGTCTGTCTGTCTGTCTGTCTCACTTTCTCTCTCTCTCTCTCTCTCTCTCTCTCTCTCTCTCTCTCTCTCTCTTTCCCTCTCTCTTTCTTTCCCTCTCTCTTTCTTTCTTTCTTTCTTCCTCTTTTAGCTTCTGTATGCACAGCATGTAGTTTGAAGCCCAAACCATTTCGAAGTAGAAGACGTTGAAAAGTGAGTTTGGATATATATTTAAAAAACAGGGGGGGGGGGGGGGGATTCTGGTGTGAGTGGCGACCCCATTATAATCTTATAAATAATAAACCTAATCGCTTACTTCATGGTAATTTCCATACTACTTATCTTGTACGTTCCATTCATTTGAATATAATATCTCCGATACTGGCTACAAAATATAGCCTTTTTTGTTGCACGATCAAGCCATCAATCTCTTCAAGCTCATTTCGTAGTGTGCACATCCATGTGCAGAAAGACTGAAAATGCAGGCAACAGTGAGATATACAATTTTGCATTCGTTTTACGTACCTTTTCAGCACAGTTTTGTCATTCTCTTCCAAAGATATAGTTGCGGTTTTTCTACAATTACAGTAGAAATCTGTTGCTGAAGCACACCAATAAGATGATGATGGGTTGATTTCCTCTCTCCTCAGGACAGCCGTGACGACACTTCTCTCTTCCATGTCTGGTGGGATAGCGGGCACAGCCCTCAGGTAACACAGACAGACAGACAGACAGATAGATAGATAGATAGATAGATAGATAGATAGATAGATAGATAGATAGATAGAGAGAGAGAGAGATAGATAGATAGATAGATAGATAGATAGATAGATAGATAGATAGGGGCTGAAAGAAGAGACAAAGTGTGGGGAAAAAAGGATAGAGCAAGAGAGAAAGAAAGAGTAATTGTCAATTAGGCAGGGCGAATGGAACAGGAAAGAACAGCTTTTCAGAGCTGTTGTCAAACAGGTCATGCGTAGTTCACTCCTATATTGAATAGGACGCTGAATTTAAACAAAAATAACAATAAAGTTATTATAAAAAGAGAGAAACCTAGTTATTTTTGCCCACGTCTTCGACATTTCTGTCACTCCTTCCCCCTTCCTTTCTACAGCAACATCAGCAAACTAACCCGAATGCAAAATGTCAAAATCGCTCTCTTCATTTGCAAGAAAAGCCACGCTTTCCTCAAGTATATTGGATGAAAAACCATTCTACCCCAAAGGCACAGTCTGGTTTACTTCCAACAATGCCCTTGCTTTGACAGTTGAAAATACTATCTATTTCCATTTCCCTTCAAAGGTATAACGTTGTTATTCAATAATCCGGTAGTGACCTACCTTGCAATCAATTTTTTTTTTCAGCCATTCGTTCGCCCAGAGACTATTGTTGGAGAAATCTGTCATCTTCTGATCTTGAAGATATCAATTTTCCCTCTCTTTTTGCTTTCAGCTTCATTGTTCACAAAGGCAAATATGACATCGGATATCTGGTAAATTCCATTCTTGGTGCGCTTGTATCGATCACAGGTAAGCAAAAAACTGCGGACAGAAAAGTAATAATGTATTGTTTGTTTGTTGTGACTGTGGTAGTGTTGGTGAGGCTGACAGTAATATTAGTATGGTGGTGATAGTGGCGGAAATAGGGGTCACGATGATGGTGGTAATAATGATGGTAATGGTGTTGGTGGTGGTGATGGTGGTGGTGACAATGGAAGAGACAATGGTGGGGGTGGTGGTTGTGATGGTGGTGACAATGTTTGTGGTGGTGGTGATGGTGGTGATGTGGGGGATAATAGGGGTGGTGGTGGTGGTAGCAATGGTGGGGGTGTGGTGGTGGCAATTTTTAATTTAGTTAGAGTTTTACAGCACTTGCAACGCAATAAGGTCAGGTAAATGACGAAGATTAGAAATGTTACAAGAGAGTAACAATTTCTAAAACGGAGAAGAAATGAGGACGACAGATGTTTGAAAGAAAAAAGGGAGCAGACCACACCAGAGCATCCGCCAACCACCCAGTATGGTGACAATGATGGTGGTGGTGGTGATGGTGATGGCGGTGGCGGTGGTGATGGTGGTGATGGTGGTGATGGTGGTGATGGTGGTGGTGATGGGGATGATGGCGGTGGTGGTGGTGTAGTGGAGGTGGTATTGACGATGGTGGTGGTAATAGTGGTGAAAGTGTGGTGGAGGTAATGGTTGTGACAAGGGTGGTGGTGGTGACACGGTTGGTTATGAGGATGGTGATAATAGTGATAGTCATAGCGATAGTTGTGGTAATGATAGTGGTAGTGACGATGATAGCAATGATACTCATGAATGATGACAGCACATGTAATGTTGATTTTTATGGTAGTAATAATTGTGGTACCGGTGTTTTTTTTGTGGTGGTGTGAAAGAGGACTAGTGGACGGGGGTGAAGCAATTATGAACTTTTTGATGGTGTTGGTGGCCGTGATAATGGCAATAGTCATTGTTAACCCGCTTGTGTCAGCAATGATATTGATTTTTTGGGAATGATATTGCTGCTGGTGGGGGTGCTGGTTATTAATGGTGTTCTCGCGCAAATATCGTAAAGTAAAGTTCATCATACATTAAGCCGGAAAATAAATACGACCCCAGCAAGACATCACTTCTTGGAAGGGAAATTGTGAAGAAAATTGTCGCTCGCCATGAATATTTGATGGCTAACAGAGTACTTTCACTCCTGGCACAAAAGGCCGTAACGTTGTAAATTATTTCCATATTACCCCCAAGGTTCTTACGTACTCTATGAACTTCTGTGTCTCCTTCTGGCTCTCTGAAAAAAACCCGCCAACAATCTCTTTATTATGACTGTCTGTTGTATTCTTATCTGGTCTCTTGTTTATTTTTCTGTCTGTTTTTTCGCCTTTACATAAGTTTGTTTTCTGTTAATTTATGTAGGATAGTATTTTCTTATGTCAATAGTCAAGTTTTTCTATTCTTTTTACGCTGACGCTGCATATAAATTATCATTAATTCACTCGAATACACACACATACACCCCCCC
>NW_004797314.1:808423-834039 GCF_000002075.1 Aplysia californica | reverse complement strand
GGCTGTCTCTT
This sequence comes from Aplysia californica, assembly GCF_000002075.1. NCBI lineage: Eukaryota > Metazoa > Mollusca > Gastropoda > Aplysiida > Aplysiidae > Aplysia > Aplysia californica. The sequence goes on along the minus strand of NW_004797314.1, from coordinate 834,028 downwards.
TCTTTCTTTCTTTCTGTCTCTTATTCACTTCCTCAGGACTCCCCACCCCAAACACACACTTTACTCTCTCTCTCTCTCTCTCTCTCTCTCTCTGTGTCAAACAAACACACACACACACACACACACACACACACACACACACACACACACACACACACGCACACACACATAAACATTCATATACTCTTAAGCAATTCTTTTTTTCATACATAACATTTTCATTGGTTTCCGATGAAAGCGTCTTGTTACACTTTTTAAAACTTGTCTCGTTCTTTTATCATCAATCTCTTTGTTTCGATATTTCCGTCTTTATACACCCTAAGGCCCCACGCAAAATCAATTCTGCTTTATAAGCGCTATGCATCGTTAAAATTCTGAAGCATCAATGAGAAGTTGGCCCTCATGTTTTCTAATAACTGACGTAAAAATCTACTTCAATCAGGGTGTTGCATGTTTATGAAGGATTCTCAATAACTCGTGCTGGTGAGAAAGTAGAAGGGAGAAAAGAAAGAAGGAGAGAGAGAGGAAGAAATGATGTATGTCAATGTGAAAGCATACGCACATACACACTAACACACACACACACACGCACATACACTCTCTCTCTCTCTCTCTCTCTCACACACACACACACACACACACACACACACACACACACACACACACACACACAATGGGATGAAAATGTACTGAAGCAACTATCTAGTGTCAATAATTTAGAAAAAAACCCCGATTACAATGCAGTATAAAACCCTGTGTCAATAACTTTACAAAATGAGAACAATGTTTGTTTAAGCATGTAAAAAACCCTATAAGGAAAGCAAGAGAAAATTTTAACGCTCAATCTGTGCTTTGCACGTGGACAGCATTTCGTGGCTCGACAGTTTCTTTTTTGCCTTTTCAGTCTTCAGACCCAAACCAAATGCTGTTTTATGTTTAGATTGCTTATTTTCTTTGTGCTGTCTGATAAGAAATTCATGCCCCCACATTTGAAAAGCAACCCATTTAGTTTCTTTTAAAACAAATAAGAAGGATTTATTTTTTAATGATTGCTGTCAGAAAGGAGAAAACGCCAGCCAACAAGGGTTTTTCGGTGCAGAGTGAGGAAAATGTTTTGGTAAGGAAAAATTATAGACTTACAGTGACCGAAATAGCTTTAAAATCCTGACAAGTACAAATTACTTCTTAAAGTGGACATTTAGTTAGTAAATATATAGGGTTAACGCCCCTAGAAACACTATTAAGTTTTTTAAGAGATGGGACCTCCGACTTTAACGTCCATCTCCGATAGGACTTAGCCAAATGGGTTGAGAGTCTTAAAAACTTCACAAAATGACCCGTGTGTAAGAACTCCAGTCTGGGATTCGAACCTGGGCCATCCACCCCGTAGTCCAACATGATACCCACCCCGCTAACGCGCCCCAAGGGTACTTAATAAATGGCTCATTTGCCCTTGCAGCATCGTGCCCCTTGATTCACCCGTGGGAGGCTGTTCTCATTGGCGCGATCGGAGGCGTCCTGGTAATCGGCGTGGACCATCTCCTTGTCAAGCTCAAAGTGGATGACCCAGTCTCCGCTGTAGCTGTGCACGGGGCCGGTGGCCTGTGGGTGAGTCTGCCCTCCTTGCTTCTTTTCTCTTTTTGTTGTTTTGTTTTGCTTAGATCTGTCTGTCTATCTATATCTCTCGCTCTTTCTCTCTGACACTTCACATACAAGCGCGCGCGCACACACTCACACATACACTCACATACACACACATACACACATATACACACACATGCATACACATACACACACAAGCGGCACACATATACAGACACACGCATACACACAATAAATACATGTACGAACACACATACACACACACACGCGCACACACACACAGACACACACACACACACACACACACACAAACACACACATACACGCAAACAAACGCCTCCCCCCCCCCCAACAACCACACACACACACACACACACACAAACATTCCCTCTCCCGTCCACCCAAGTGAGTCTGTTCCTCCGTCCCCTAGGGTTTCCTCACCTCCACCCCCCCCCCCACACACACACACATAGACATCCCTCTCCCGTCCACCAAGTACTGTATACAACAAGTAAGTGTTTCCCTCCGTCCCCCAGGGCTTGATCTCTGTGGGTCTGTTCACCACACAAGACCCCGTGGAGAACATCACCTACGGTCGGAACGGGCTTTTCCACGGCGGGGGCTGGTACCTGCTGGGAGTACAGACGCTCACCATCCTCTGTGAAGTCACATGGGCAGCCCTCATCACGTTCATTCTCTTATTCGTAAGTAATACTACTACTACTAATAATAATAATAATAATAATAATAATAATAATAATAATAATAATAATAATAGTAATAATAATAATGATGATGATGATGATGATGATGATGATGATGATGATGATGATGATGATGATGATGATGATGATGATGATGATGATAATAATAACAATAGTACAGTTACAACAACAACAACAACAACAACAACAACAACAACAACAACAACAACAACAACAACAATGGTGTAAGATTGCATTTGAACAGCCCCTTAGCTGGGAGAGCGAGGCTCTGGTGGTGTCTTTTGGCAGTCTATGCTTCAACATGGAAAGTATACTTTCCGACAACCTCCTGTATCTAGATACAAATCTGATCGCCTTGTACTTATCTTATCATCCGATATAATGACCTAGGCGAGAAAGTGAGTGTGATACTTGTGTCACTTTTCCTCACCTAAATCGAACTTTGATATTCAATATGGCATGCTGCATAATTTAGAACCCTTTCTCATTGTAATTGTAACTAGTTTTTTAAAATGAGATCATTGAAGTTGAAGTCCAATTTAATTAAGTCCAAGTATCGATGATCAGATCCTTAAATAAAATACACGTGCGTACGTTGGCATAGCACCAGACCACACATCATGAGTCTAACATCTAATATTTTCTGTGTGGTATTTCGGGACGCACAGATCATCCAGAAGACGATGGGACTGCGCGTATCGCCGGAAGACGAACGTCTGGGCGCCGACCTTGTCGAGCACGGTATCATGCAGAAAACGGACGGCAGCCAACTGGCCTTCACTTCTCAGAACACCCCAGTAGCCCCGACCGTGAGCCAACTGATCCCAAACCTGCATGCCATGACGGGCATCAAGTCTACGAAGCTCAAGTCTGGTATTACCGAAAGGAAGACAAGCTTGTTTACTGTGGTGAGAAGCTTGCCAGAGAACTCTGAGGACGCGGGGTCCGAGAGTACCGGAAGTTCTAGCGTTGGCACTGCATTGCGGAGCGCCACTAGCCGGGAATCTTCAGAAGAAGACCACACTACGACACAGGCGCTGCCAGCCTGAACAGATGCCAGAATCTCCACAGTTTGTTTTATTCCTCACATGACCTGTTATTTTACATAAAGTTTGATAGTTTCATTTTTGTATGTTGGCATATCTCGCCCCCCCCCCCTCTCTCTCTCTCTCTCTCTCTCTATATATATATATATATATATATATATAAAAATATATCTCAGTCTATCTATTTATCTATCTATCTGCTATATGTATATATGTATATATATATATATATCTAGTATCCCCTCTCTCTCGTTCTCTCTACCTCTCAGTCTCATATTCTCTCTCTCTCTCTCTCTCTCTCTCTCTCTCTCTCTCTCTCTCTCTCTCCCTCTCTCTCTTGCTCTCCATATTCTCCCTCTTATGCACAATTACTTTTGTACAGTACAGTACGGATAGTGGTCCATCCACCCTCTTCTTTTCCATACTAATGTAATACATGTATATATGGGTCTATCTAAAACTGGGGGGAGGGGGGGGGGGGGATGAGATGGTTGGGATAAAGTCATGCTATCAGGTACGCACAAGCCTGCCATGTTGTTATTGTTGATATGTGGGACAGTGTAGTACCGGTATCATTATTATTATTATTTTGTTATTATTATTTTGTTATTATTATTATTATTATTACTAGTGTTATTATTATTATTATTATTATTATTATTATTATTGTTGGGCCTATTATTATCATTACCATTATCATTTTCCTATTGTCGCTATCGATATTATTATTGTTGTTATTATTATTGTTGTTATTATTATTGTTGTTATTATTATTATTATAATCATTATAACAATAATAATTATTATATTTATTATTACTATTATTGTACCACTGTTATTATCATGACTACTAATATAAATGTGTACATTACTATTATCAATATCGCCATTATTATTGTTATTGCAGTTACTATATTATTATTTGCTAATGCTTTCCTTACTGAACTTCATTATGGGATAACTTCGCTTTTCGTCTGGTAAAATATTTCATACAGAACATTCCTGCATTATTTATTTAAGCATCATTGTATCTTAAAGAAGGTCATGCCTGCCTTCCCATCTAACCTACTGCACGACAGAGCAGCTCTGAAGGCTGCAGGCCTACAGCCTTTTGTTAGAAAACTCCGAGCTTTTTGTTTCTTTGTTTGCGTTTTTATTTTTCAATTTGTTCCTTTGTGTGCGACGCATATTAATGCTTAGTGTAGCTGTTGTTCGTTAAATCTTCTGTGTTTGTCGTTTTCTCTGAACACAGAAATACTTTTTTTTCCTCCGTTCAGACGTCAGACACAAGAAAACATGCTTTTCCAGAGACCAGGTTTTCAGGATTACACTGTGCATTACTTAATTAAAATCAAATCTGATGAGTTTACTTTCTTGGATACAAACAAACCCATACAATTGCACACATATCATAATATAGGATTTATTTGAGTCATTTTCTTAATGTAAGTGTTTTTACGCTCCCGTCGAAACAATTAAGAATATTTAGGAGGCGGGCTTTTAGCCTTGCCTGTCAGAGTCAACCTGGGCAGACAGGGATACATGTACAACATCCCATCAGAAAGATTGAAAGGATAAAAGTTTGGGAATCGAACTTCAGCCTCCTGTATATGGGCAGCGAGGCGCCAAATCACGGCACCACACACACATACATACACACACACACACAAACACATACAAACAGACTCACACACATACACACACGTACACATACATAATGTCCGTTCTTCGCTGGCGATAAAGACCCTGACTTTATATCATTGGGGTAGTGGGGTACGTGCAGAGGTGGCTCATCAGGCGGATCTTCGCCCTGAAACTGAAATGTCTGTGTAGTTCCTGATTCATTGAATTGCGATCGTTGATGCTCATAGGCACATGCACGCATACACTTCACCAGTTCTGCAGTAGGCCTACCGGTACAAGACCGAGGAAAAGATGGTTTCCAACAAAGTCAAAAAGGAAATATTTCTTACTCGAATTAAAGACCGAAATAATCAGAAGTTGACAAGAAAAGGAAGACTAATCAAAAGCGCACATTTTATATGGAAGGTAGACGATCTTATGGATTAAATTTTTTTTTCTCTATAATTACCCCTTTGCATTCTTATAGCGGGAACTCACGTACAGCGGGATTTTTCTCCTGGAACCAAATTTTAATGTCCCTCTATAGCCGTGTTCTACAGTATTAACCGAGCTGGAAAGGGTGCAGCCTAGGTAAAAATCTCCAGGAGCTGCTGAAACCTACAGAAGAACCAACACCAAAAAGCTTCTCACAAAAAGAAACCCCTCCAGAACCATCAATTCTGCTGAGTGAAACCCAACATGGTATACAGAAAAGCCCCATAACCAAAGCGCCATGCGTTGATAACATCACAGCAAAAGAGATCAAGCTATGCGGCCATATCGGTGAACTCTGTCTATGGAGGATATTTAACCTGGCTTGGGCAACAAAAACAACACCCGGTGACTGGCAAAGAGCTGTCATTGTACCTATTTGGAAAAAGAAAGGTAACAAAAGAGACTGTGGAACTTACAGAGGAATATCCTTTCTCAGCCATGTGGGTAAAATGTTTGCCAAGATACTGAAAATGAGAATGAGACTAATTGTAGAGACTCAACTCAATGAATCCCAGTTTGGCTCCATTAAAGCAGTTGTGTGAGACTGCCATTGCACATGACAAAGACCTCAATACCGTCTTCATGGATCAGGAAAACGCGTTTGACCGGGTAGATAGATGTCAATGTTGGGAAGTCTTAGAGGGATATGGTGTAACAGGACAATTGCTGGAGAACATGATGGCACTTTATAAAAACAGCCTGTGTACCGTAAGATCAACAGAAGGACTATCGGACTGATTCCCAATCAGGTCTGGGGTGAGATACGGGTGTGTTCTCTCTCAGCTTCTCTTCATCACTTACATGGATAAGATCACGAAAGCAGCAAACGACAACATAACTGAACTGAATGAGCTTCAATTTGCTGATGATCAGAGTACATATATATTAAATACAGATGAAGAGGAATCACAAAAACAAACCACAAAACTAAATGAGGAATGTAAACACCTGAACATGAAAATCTTCATCTCAAGAAGCAGAAGTTATGAAGGTCAGCAGAAACCCAGGGAAACTCAACATTACTACTGACGGAACACAGCTCCAACAAGTAGAGGAATTTAAATATTTGGGAAGCATCTTCACACAAGATAGGTGTATATATAAAGAAATAGAAACAAGAACTATGAAGGCAAATGCAGTGACCTACCACCGAGCACCCATGCTCAGTCACAAGAACATCCCAACCGAAGTGAAATCCCAGCTCATCAATAGCATCTTCATACCAACATTAATATACCAGTGCCAAACATGGTCCAACAAGGCACAAGAAAGAAAAATCAATGCAAGCGAAATGAGGTGTCTCCACAAAACTATCAACGTCACAAGAAGAGACAGCATAAGAAACGAAACCATACGTCTACAAACTGGAAAACCACAGGTACATGTAATGAAATTGATACATTATATAGAGCGTCAAAGAGTTAAATGGTTTGGACATCTAACCAGAATGCCCCAGAAACAACTAGCGGCTAGAGCTTACAACACCCGAGAATCCGGCTTAAATCAAGAGGAACACCAAGAAAGACCTGGCTGGATGGGGTTAAAAAGGTCCTGGAACAACATAACATTCTATCACCACAGACGCTACATTACACACCAAGCACAGGACCCAAACTTGCACCTCCCTTCGACATCCTAAGGATACCAGAGGAAGGAAAAAGTAAAAGTAAGTTCATGTATGTAAGGAGTGAAGGGGCTGGTGGGGCTGGATGGTGGTAGGGTACAGTACTTCGGTCTTCTTGGAGATAATGAGGCCGAAGTCATAAATAGCAGACTGGAAAAACGGCCAAAGCTTCCCTGCATGTCTTGACTGTGTTCTATAATACAATATATATATATATACTTACTGACTTTTGCTTTTTAAAATCCTGTTGCCGTTGTTAAGCGTCGAGGGGAGATACAGTTTTCTATGGTAAGCCAGCTCTGCAGATCTTTAAGTTGGGATGACTCCCTCAATCCTTCTTATTCTTATGCGTGGCCTTCCTCTTCTTTTATAGCCCGAGTATTTGGTACCTATAGGCTCTTGTGGCTGGCAGGCCAGGTGACATACAAAACAGGTGGCCAAACCATTTTATTGTTTTTCTATGAAATGCAAGCAGGACTGTGCCAAAAGTTGCTTTTACTTCAACATGAATCTCTGCCCGTCTCTTTCTTGTGATGTTTGTTAAGGGTTTTGAGGACATTTTATTTTGCATGCAGAGACTGCTTTCATGGTTTTTAAAAAATGCAATACTTAATGTTCAGGTCAAGCGTGATAACGCACACATCGGCCTCACTCTGGATGATACTTTTCACTCGCAGATAAAACGAAACTAGAGCCATAATAGGCCCACTATATTTATTAGCAGGGTTCAGCTATTATTATACATTGTAACATACAGTACACGCATTATACTTGGATATAATGACCTTGACATTGACGGACGCCCACCTGTGTGGTGAGTAAGTATAGGCAGCCAAAGAGCTTGAAAAGAATCATGTCATGGCGATGGGAAAGTCTACATATTATGTACTTCTAAATTGAAGACTTCATCATCTATGTATGTGTACCCTACTCTGACTTCTATTACATGTAGGCCCTATTACATTCCATGTTCATGTTTTTACTTACACTTTTCAATTCAAGGCTATCTTATGCCTAAACGATACATACTGTATCTTTATCCATTTTCTCGTAGACGTATTTCTATGCAGTCTGACAAGCCACAAATCCGCATTTTGGGCACATTCAGCTCAATTATTATGCCACATCGTTCTACTCTAGTGCTTAATACAGTAGAGTGCGTTTGAATCAATGAATCGGAATACATACATATATATATCCCCTTAAGCTGAAAATTTTATGAAATTGACTAGCAATTTGACTGACAATAATTCAATTTTCTCAAAATAATACAACTGTCCATTTCAAGAATTTTAGTTTCAGTGTTGATTACAAATGTATAAAATTTGGTTGAATCGAACCCTTCGACAAGACAAGTTGGCCATCATAATCATATATCGAAGACTGGCCAAAGGTACAGATTCTGTAGTCTGTAATTTCCTTATACTGTAACATTGTCGACACCTCAATTTTGACTTGATTTTTTTCCAATTGTAATACATGTATTTGAAGTTTATATGGAAATGTTTACATTGATTACTAATAATATATGTGCTACATTTATTTCGCAAGTTCAGCTTAGGTTGACAATTCATGGATGTCATGACACTGGCCGATTTACGATTTACGTCTCGACATTTCTTTGTCGTTTCTTGTTTGAAGAAAAATTACAGCATATTCTGAAAAATTGGGCACTGTCTATGAACAGGCTCAAAATACATTCCACTACACACTATGCAACTGATGGCTTTCTTGTTTTTCTTCTTTGTTGAATTTAAGTCTACAACGTTTTTGTGAAGACAACCTAAATCGTGTAAATACTAGACATAAAATCACAAAGTCCTACACAAAGTTCAACTTCCAAAGAAGAGCCGTATGAATTGAAAAACACACCAGTACAATAAATCCTACAATCAAAAACAATTTTTGGCCATGCCATACAGTCCACTAGTCTAGATGGCCATTACTCAGGTCAACAGGCAAAGAGATAATTTCTATGGTGAATACTTCGCCTTTTTCAAGAAGCTGAGCAGAGACATCAGGTCTCTTCATCATCACAATGAACATCATTCACCCAACATCATGGCTCATTCGTAAATTTTGTCACTGATAGTATCAATCAGTGTCAGTACTATAACATATTGGCCAGACAAATGAATGCGCTTTAACCAATGACTCCACATACCCAGAAATTCACTTGCGCCTGATTAGTGTCATGACACATATGGTATAGTTTCTGCACCCTAAGAGAACTAACATGGACGTTTAGAGGACAGTACAAATTAAACAAAATACAGGATATATTGCCACATGTAGCTCCTTCAAGAATAAAATGTGTCACGACATGGTGGAATCAGGCGCTCGTCAATTTTTGTGCATGAGGAGTTACTGGTAGCTTGTTAATTTATCTTGCTTTTGATGAAAAAAACCCCCCCCATCTATCTTGAGCTGAAGTGAAGATATTTCTGATTGAAAGAGGTAAGTTCACTTGGTTTCAGCGGTAGAAATAGCGAGAAAATGGCCACCAAATTTGGTAACTTCAATAGCTAAAGAGTCCTTGAAAACTGAAAAATTACACATTTTGAGCTTTGCATCAACGTCTTTCAATATAATTTACATGGAAATGTATTTTTATTTGGACACAAAAGGGTTGAACAAAAACCAAAAAATTTGATTAAAATTGCGAAACTAGTGGGAAAATTCCTGTTTTCTCCAATTTTGTTATTTTGACCAGCGCCCGATTTCACCACAATGCCTCACAAATGACAACTGCGCAAAGTGTAAAACAAACTTCCATCACTATTAATACAGGTACAGGCCATTGTATTCAAACTGTCTACAGATGATGAAACTTATTATTACTAGTGCTATAAATATAATTTCTAATGGAAAGGAACGATCCTTATTTTCACGGGGCCACAGAAAATTAAATGTTATTTTCACAAATAAAAACATGAAAAATTTTCTTTTTTGCAAAATCACTTTATTTTGACATCTTGTAATATTTTGCTTCATCAAACAAGCTCACAAGTTATTTGGCGCTCACAATCTACCAGTCATACATGTATCATGAAGTCAGGTATGCTTTATCGATCTTGTTCTGGGACTGAGCACAGGATTATCCTACGTAGCACAGGATTATCCTACGTATCTTGTGTCCAATGTAATGGTGCTCTAACTTGTTCTGTGTGCTCAAACATAGTAAAACTGTCTATCCGTTTTATTGATGGATATCTTGCCAAGACAAACAAACCATGAACTTTGTATGTCCAGTGTTTGATATAACATATCATTGGTGGAACAGAAGTTAAAGAAAGTCAGTAATTCTTTTCAGATTTTCACTGCTGATTTAGGTATAAAAAAACAAAACAACTTGATCTAGTTCTTGACCAACAGATAAACTAGCAAAAGCAAAACAACAACACAAGCAAATTGGACAAAAAAGATCACGTCTGACTTTATTTTGAAAAATACAACAAATATCCGATCAAAAACCAACCACAAATCATCCATCAGCATTCACATATTAAAATGAAACATACGTCAAATAATGAAAAGGGGCAAAGACACATTCCTAATCACGCTCATCCATCATTTGTCACTTGGCTTTTCTGAAAAAGAAATACAACCAAAAAAAATTCATTAGAATTTTACAATTTTATACAATGCCACTTTAAAAAGTTACGGTACAACTTATTTGACACTCTCAAAAACACTTAAGTAATCTCAGTGGATAAAAAACTAAAAAAACCCCCAAAAAACCATTCCTGATATCTTTTGAGTACAAGGAAATTTTACAGTTATGCCCTTACTTTTATTTAACTCATTATACCCCGACTCCAAACTATAGTGGGCTGGCAGTCTCAATTTTCAATTTTCTTATACACCACCAACAGAACAAGCATACAGCTATCAAATATCGAACAAATAAAATGCAAAGCGGATAGTTGAAGATAAAGGAGTGAGTGGATGTGCTGGGAAATGACCAACAGATCACAGCCACACACATGCCTGTCAAAGTTACAGAAAGCCACTAGCAACCAAATAACTGCCACGAATGGCGCGTCAAAGTAAATATTCTTTATTCTTTAAAACACTTCAACTGACCATATGTACAGGAATTTTAGCAGACTTTGGCCCCCAAAAATCAGGATCCCAGGAGTAGGATTTTTATGACAAAAATTCCCATTTAGTTTTACTAGATTTTTTGCGGCACTTGCAACACAATACCGCCGTATAAGACTACAGGTGCTACAAGTGAGTAACAAACACAAAAAAAAAGGAGGGGAGATAAGGGCGATAGATGTTAGAGGGGAAAGACGGAGCAAACCAAACCAGAACACTGTCAGCCAACTACAGATTTCCATTTACAGACAAAAATGGGATCAAAGATGAACAGGAGTGTTAGACACAGCACACTGATTTTAAAAACATTGTTTATAGTAACTTCCATGAATCCCCAGTACTTGTAAAGAATGAAACAAAACCTGAAAGCCTCACCCAGCCACTACAGCCTTCACTTACCTGAAGCTTTCTTCTTGTCTGCTTCCTTCTTCTTCTCTGCCTCCAGCTTCGCCTCCTCTTCCTCAAAGTTCTTGATGTGAACCTCCACCTCCGAGTCGGAGAGGATGCGGATCACTGTCTTGTTATCCTTCCTGGTCAGGGTGGCAATCTCGACTGAAATAATACACAGAAAGGTAAAAAAATAACACAAACATCTAAAAGCTCTGAATAGGGAAAAGTGAGTGAAGTCAGTCACTCTAAAGGTTACGAAGCATCCAGTGACAAATGCTATACGACATGTCGTCATCTCAGTCAACTACTTTGAACACACTTTTAGAGAAAAAAAAGCGTTGCTAGATCAGACGACCGTTTACTTAAAAAATTTGTTGTTTCCTTTGAAAGTGTAATGCAATAATTAGTATGCCTTTACATGTCATGTCAAGACCAACTGACCCCCAAAAGGACAAATGAATGAATTTTAATACTGGAAATGTACTGCAATTGTGTGACACAATTTTGAAACTTCTGAGCACCCGTACAGTCAATGTCCACTAGGAATTTTTGTGTAAGTGGGAACAACTCTGATTATGCAACAGTAAGGAAGGCAGTATGTTATGGATGCAACTGGATCAGGAGCACATTTCAAGTCGTAAACTGTTTCGCAAACATTAAACGCTGCTTTCAAAGAACGACATGAAGCGCTCTGATTTCAAATAGAACAGTACACTTAGCTCACACTTAGTGTAAGAGCTCCATTCGGTCATATCACAAGGCAAATATATTGCTCAATAAACAATGATGCTGCAATGAATGTGACCCCACAAAAATAAGTGCTAAACACAAAAAAGAATGAACATGCCAAAGCCTTTTCTTGCATTATATCACTTCTTCCAGTGAGTGGGAAATAATGACAGACACTGGAATTAATATACGACTTCTTGCGCATCTCAGCAGTTATATCTTGAGAAAACAAATACAGTATAATAGATAGGTCAAAAACAGAAGACTCGAAATCACCCATCCGCCGAACAGTGCCTGCGATCCCGTTTTTTTCCTCTTCCTTATCTCTGTGAGATACCCCTCGAACTACGGATCCCTTGAACTACCGAGGCCGGTCCCGACGAATGCCATTATCCGGGTTAAACTGTACATAAATATTGAAATTTTTCTGAGAAAAAAAAATAAAAAAATTCAGAACATATTCTCCTTTCCTAAATCCACAAAATGATGACGGATTATATACTTTCTTTTATCTTTCAAAACACTTTCATCAAAGTAAACTACATACTTGGCGTTCATATGACCGTACGCAGTTGAGAGCGCCATACAACCTCTACTAAAACAAACAAACTACATACCTTTGTCAGCAGTGACCTTAGTCATGTCAAGAGTCTTGCTAAGAACTTTGATGGCCAGATCAAGAGATGCACTCAGATTTATATCTCCACTTTTGTACTCTTGTTTGAGGAGTGAAATAGCATTCTGAAAAAGAAAGTTAAAAAAACAAACTTGACTCAACATTGCAATTACGAATGCCCAGTAAAATACAGCCTTCTTGAAATTATAGACTTGTCATTTTAGCAGTAAAATGTCTCTAAGAAATATCAAGTAAACTTGAATTTTGTTTGCTAAATGGTAACATTCCTGTAAGCTCAAGGTTCCAAAGGCAATAAAAACAGACTGACCCCTTGTCTGTGGATATTTTACAAGCACTTCACTTTATTTTGGATGGATCAGAATGTTGTTATTTCACCCCTTGAAAATTGAAGCAAATTCTCAGCCAATAATCTTTCCAGAGGCCAAAAAAAAAATAAATAAATAAATAAAAAGGGGTAAGGATCTCATAAAAAAATGGTAAATCGTTATCTCTGAAAGAGGTAAACCCACAATGCCAAGGCCCTCTTTTGGTATAAAATCTATAGCTAAATTGGTCATTAAATCAAAACAAATAAACTTAGTATTATCTCCTGGTACAAGAGACCTGTTTTCGGAAATTGCCGGAAAGTAATTTGACGCCGAAGTTGTCAGAAAGGAATGTGTCCCAGCCGCTGGAAGCGGCTTACCAGAAATAAGGAGTTAAATTTTTAAAAACCAAATAATTACATACATAGTCGAACCTGCCCAGGCGGCTATCTTTGTAAGACAACTGCCTGTACAAACGGCCATTTTTTATTTCCCTCCCTTGCGTTTGTTCCATAAAACAGCACTGCCTAAAACGAAAACCTTTCTAATGTGGCCATGGCAATTATATTTTAATCTACCAACAGCCCCACAAACCCCTCCAAGACTGCCAAATTAAACTGTAATGGGCTAACACATTGCTAAGAGTAAGCCATCATAATTTATTCACCTGTCATTATTGTTGTTGTCTTAGGAATGAACCAGTCACTGACTAGCAGGTTGCGAAAGTGAGGTTTCTGGTAAATGCGTTTACCCAAGCTGGCCAGTCTTTAAAATTTTAATGGGACTTTACGGCAGAAGAAAATGGCTTGTATTTTTTCTTTTTGATCAGTCCTGTCTAAGACGGCCACTTTTTATACATTTATGCACTGTTAATACTATTGTGATACCATACCGCACTATTGTTTCCTATGCATGTGGCTTTCCAGCCTCCATAGTTGCCACTGGGATCACTCTGGTACAGCTGGTAGCCATAGTGTTTGTCCCAACCCATGTACAAGATGGACACACCAAATGGACGTTTGCCTGGAAAAGAAATAAAACAGACATTGCAATTATACATTTGTAATCAAATGGTTTGTTTTGTTTGAGTAAACAAAAGCACATCGACATAATAACGATCATATAGAGCAAGGTAGAGCTTAGACAGAAAGACACAAAAACAGGGAAAGAAAAGAAGCAAGACGTATCAGTGGCGCTTGTCAACCACCCACTTGTAATAAAACAAAGTAGCTAGTATAGGCTGAGATAAATGAAAACTTCCTTCATAAGGTGACCATACCATCATACAATTTTTTAAAAGTAAACTAAAAGACATGTGACATTGCCTTAATAGGAATGCAAAGAAAAAAACAACACACCCGTTACCATTTTGACAGAGCTACACAACAAAGGGAGGCGACCAAAACTATGTGTAAAGCAACAATTCTGCTCTAAATCACAAGGGTAAAGACGTTAACATTGAGTTATGAATAAACACACAAAATGATCCTAAATGCAACATCCAGAAGAAAACACATTAAAAAAAACAGGAGTCCTCATTACTTTAAAAAAAAACAACCTAAAACAAAATGCTTGCTTTGTTTTCCCCAGTCACTAGACTGCAAATTCATATTACGTACAATCTGTAAGGACATGGCACATCATAAGAATCTACTGTCTTTCCAAACATGTCCACAACAGTAAGATACTCAGCTTGACAGAAAAACTACATCTCAACAGCCAACATATAATTTTCAATTCATAGCATTTCCTATGCCTATTGGAAATAAGTACAAAGCTTATGAATATCTGAAACGTTTCCTTTAAAGCAGGCTACTATTTCAAAAGTATTTTTAGAACAGACATACTTAAAAACTGGAATCAAAACTGACTGAATATTTTTCATTAACACCAATAAAGTATTTCCAAACACACACAAGGTCCCAATCATTTTGACATAGAGCTATAGACTACAATCAACAACAATTTCCGATTGTGGTCATCTTACAGAAGACAGTCTTACCTCCATACTGTGTGTAGGCCTGCTTTAGGTCACAAAGTGCAGACACAACTTGTTCACATGGAATTGCCTCTTGATACTGCAAGATGTGTCTGATAGTAGATGGATATAGTAGACAGAAATAGAAATATGAATTAAAATGTTGTACAATAAGCCTCTTCTCACACATTAACAAATCAGAAGTCTGAGTAAACATTTTTCGTTTTAAACCAGACACAGAAATAACTTAAATGTGAGCTACCTTCCCCTTTCTTTCCACATAACCTCTATCATATGAGAAGCCAGAAACAGGGAGCTCGAACTTAAGCTGAGAATTGACCCTTTTTCAATATGAAAAATGCATTAATGTCTGATTTTTTCTTCTTTATACTTTATGGACAGGAAGAGTACAAAGACTTTTGCAGCTAGAGTCACATGTAATTCAAACACTGTTAGTATGGAAGGGAGCTTGCTCAAGTAAATGGTTGTGTGTACAGAGAAGTAGAAGGTGTTAGATCTCTTAACTGGAATTTTCTCTTGCTAGCATACACAATATATATAATGTATTTCAAACTTTGACTCAAACACAACAGAGTTTACCCCCCGCGGTGGTGCTACTGACTGAAGTGTCTTAAGGCCATTCCCAAAGGGGGGGGGGACATTAACCTGTTCTTATGCACAGTAGAATTGTAAATGGGCCGATTCATCGATGTCATGCTCCAAACTGTGGCTGAACTGCAACGGGAACTGCTGCTTTTTCTTTCCTAATCCCTTCCATCGTCATTTTCCTCTACTTCGTTTGTTTGTTTGTCATGCTCTTGTGACCCCTAATTTCTGGGGTGCCTTCATAGTCGAAGCAGACTTCGTCCTGTTGAAGCTAGAGAGGTGAGCAGAGTAAGTCTGATTCCCAGTAAGGACTTCTCCGTTGACATCCACCTCTTGGTGCTCCTGTGACCTTATGCAGTTGCGAGTGCCGTAAAACCTCAACTAAAACCCCAAAAAAACTAACAACAGGGACGAATTTTGTTTTTTGGCTCAACACCTTTCATATCCATTTAAAAATACATCTCTCTGTGGATTTTACTGAAAACATTGACTAAAGCCAAAGGCACCAAAAATGTAAATTTTCAGTTTTCAAAAACTCTCAACTTATGCAAATCATCAAACTTTGGCGGCCATTTTCTAATTTTACCTCTGCAATCAGGCGATTCCCACCTCCTTCAATCGCATATCTCGACCTCTTTTCAAGATAAATTGGAATTTATTTAATTGAAAGCAAGACAAAGAACAAGCTTAAAGAAGATGCCAATAACTCCACATCCACATACCCCAAAATCGACGAGCACCTGATTCACTGCGTCATGACACAAAAATTATTATCCTGAAACCACAAATATGTTGAATTCATAACATGCGAGTCTTACCTCTGGGCAATGAGCCGGAGTTCGTTTGTCAACACGTTGGCATCGGCTGTGATCCCAGCCACACTGCATGCCATATCACTAGAAACACAAAAGGAAAAGATTGTGATGCTGTTACCATTAAACAGAATAATACACTGACGTACCTGAAAACCTCTTGGGGTGACCAAAAATAATGAAAATATGTAAATTCTTCCCAAAATACACACAGGTTTGGAGAAACAATAAAGCAACCTAGATTATGACTTAGAGTAAGATCATGTTGTGATCCCATTCTTAGTGTATATTTCAGTGTCCTCTATGGTCTGCTGGTAGCAGAAAATTTGTTTTTTTGAATCAGGGTCTTTGCAAAAATCAATCAGTCTTTCAATGGAAAAGCCACAAGAGTTTTTCCAAAATAGGGATTAGTGACAGTGAACTTAACCATCTAGATCAAGGTCTAGCCATAGAAACAAGTAGTGATAGTGATGAATTTGACATCAACCTTTGGCCCAGGGCTAAGATCTATCTCCCCCCAGAATGCCTCACATTCTACAAACATTGATCCAAAACTTGCCTGGCTGCGAATGAGTTAAAAAGCGTACCCCCCCCTTGTATATCAGTCCATACCCTCGGCCCATGATAGAACTGCATGTGGGCTTTTTCAGCTACTTTAAAAGAGACACACACACACACACACACACACACAAAAGCAACCTGATAAGAACCTAGGATACATCAAACTTTTTTCTGTGAAAATAGAAAGAAGCCAAGACATGCAAAGCCCCAGTTTAAAAAACAATTAACCCTTTTGTTGCTGGTATGTCATGAAAAAGTGCAACTTTTGGCTGTGTGCCTAACTATGTACATCACACAAATTTGCAAAATTTGCCACTTCTGGTTGCCTGTATGATATTACATGTATAACACGTTAATCACCTGGCTGTAATTCTTCTGTACAGAGTTTTAGTCATAAGAACTGCGTGATTCGTATTCATGAATAAAAGATGCGCACATTGTTACCAAATTTGCTAGTATTACTTTACAGCTAGGCTTGCAAGTGATTGATAAACACAGTTTAGGCTTGCGGGCGGTTGCATGCTCTCACAAAATGTAAACACTAAAATTACTTTAAAGTGAACACGGCAAATAAATTCACTTTTTGGCTTAGATTTTCAAGATATTCGAAATTATGAGCAAGACGGTAGGGGAAATAGGGAAAGGGAGGTGTGAAAAAATCGACATGAACAAAGACCAGGGTCTGAAATAGTGGGCTAGATCTAGACCGCGAGTCCATTGACAGTATCAGTAAGACATGAGACTGCTCTCTTGAGCAATGAGCTCAGCTGAAAATTAATGCTACAGTATGTACAATTATGTTATTATATGTTTTTCTCTTAACGCTATTTAAGATTGTGACAAGGAATGAATAAAAGGCTCAGAGATTTTGTGAACCTCAATTACAGGCTTTCATTTACCAGTTCTACCCTGCCAAGGTCCTCTGTTCAATCAAAAAAAAAAAAAAAAAAAAAAAAAAAAAAAAAAAAAAAACAACAACCAACAAACAACTAAACTACTTTTTTTGTGTATATTTAACACAAAATTTGCACTAGATCTAGAACAATTTCGAACAGACACAATTCAACCAAAAAAAGGAAAAACTTGTTTTTTAAAAACGGGAAAGGCTTTTTAAAAATAAAAACCACATGTGAACCCAAAATGCACCAATTTAAAAGATCTTGTTAGGAGAGTCAAGAAATGATTGGTTTGGTTTTTCCATTCCTTTCCTTTCTAAAAATCTAATCTTTCTATCCCTGTAACATTTAAACAATATTTCCTTTCTCCTACAGAGTTTTAAAGATATTTGTAAAATTCAGGAATTCCGAGAACCAGTGATCTATATGTCCCTCTTTGGACTCGACACATTTTAACGCGTTGATTGAAATGTTCAGTGGTGGCCAAACAAAGGATCCATCCAACCATGAGGACTCAAAGCCACACACACTGTACACCTTACAGTATGAAGTTGTTCCTAGAGACAATAGGGGGTAGGATGAAGTTGCCCAAATAGACGGCATTTGTGGAGTTTGCATATCCTGAAAGGTGAATATGGGCTTAGCCAACATACCAAATGTCAGAGAGAATGTTCATGCTTTTCAATACGATAGAGGAATCATGAACACATTGCTATCCCTTGATCCACGTCAGCTTTGCAAACAGGAAAATGGTACAATCGCAGATGAAGATCTTCCTTGAGAATGCAGACCGTTCAGATACAGGAAAGTCCTAGCTGCAGACATAGTCTACGGACAGACGTCTCATGTGGCTCATCTACTGAATGCAGCACCCTGATGACGTTAATGCGAACGGACTGTGTTTGACCTGAAGTGGTCATTTTGTCAGGGAACATTCAGTTCTGATTCTCTATAGGTCCTAACAGATGGATCATTTTCACCCTTGACATCTCCCCCGGGCGGTGCCACAGACTGAAATGTCTTTAGGCCATTCCTAAAAGGGGGACATTTCTCGTTCTAGTCCACAGTAGAATTGTAAATGGGCTGATCCAACAATGTCATGCTAATAACTGTGCCTGAACTACAATAGGGAACTGCTGCTTTTTCTTTCCTAATCCTATCGTCATTTTCCTCTACTTCTTTTGTATGTTTGTCACACTCTTGTGACCCGCTATTTCTGGGGTGCCTTGATAGTCAAAGCAGATTTTGAGCAGCTGAAGCTAGAGAGGTGAGCAGAGTAAGTCTGATTCCCCGTAAGGACTTCTCTGTTGACATCCAACCCTTGACGCTTATATGACCTAATGCAGTTGCGTAGCAATGCCAATGAAAATTTAAATTTTCACTTTTGTCCCCTTTTTTTTGGTACCTAAGAAAGAATTTTCAATTCTAAGAATTATGCTTCTTGAATTTTGAGAATCGGTTCATAAATAAAAAAGTTATGGGGTTGTAAAGGTCGGCAAAATATGGATGACCCACATATAGGAAAATACTCCTAAAAAGTGGACCACGCAGTAGCAGATTCTGTAAGAAAATGGACGTTATCTCGGTAACTAATAGGAGTGTTCTAGAGAAACTTGGCTACCCGATGTGTTTTTGAGTACAGAAATCATTTCTGCAGTCAGATTTACTACCAATTTCGTAGTTATTTTGTTATAATTAAAATTGTGGTGTACATATTACGATTTTGCGAAAAAGGGGTGTCGGGATGAGTCCATTTTATTTATAGCATCGTATCACAACATGGGATCTTTGAGAATATATGTCGGCAGCGTGACTAAATAATTGCAAAGCTTTTTATGATGACTTTAGACCATGCCAACCTTAAAAGATAAGTTAATTCAATCTAGCATGCCGTACAATTAAAAATTCTTTTTTCCCCGTTGAGACGCGAACACCCCGAGACGAGATAACCTCGCCTCGGAATACCCCCATAGCGATGTTACAAGGGAATAGAGAGAAAAACAACCGGATGCGCGCGCCCGCCATTGCCCTATTTCAAGTGACCAATGAACGGACCCGGAATAGTCATGCCGGGATTTGTAGGTCACATACATTTGCCACGAGAGTGAGGGGAAAACGGCCGGTCTCCCTGCGAAGCCGCTTTGGATAGGGGGGTAGTCGTGCATTTATGATCGGGTCTAAACAACTACTTGACACCAAACGTTCAAATTTGAGCACACTATAGAGGACAGATAGATCTATTACCATCTCGGCGTTGAAATTCAAACTCCTTATAGTTTTCGGTGTACACAATACGAAAGTGTTCCAGACAGCAAAAGTATAGGTTAATTTATGTGTACGAACTTCAACGTCCACATATCATTAGTTTGCCCTATTTTCTGATTGGTTGCCGAGTTTCATTCGGATTGGTTCGGAAATAGAGCAGACCGAGGTTGACAAAGTTAGTCACCTACGCTTCGGCCGGGTCCGCAAAATCGCCCGTAAACGGGGACCAAATTTTCGCCTCGCGGGAAAGCCCGATTGGCATTGCTAAGTTGCGAGCGTTGTAAAACCTCTACTAAAACTAAACCCCTTGACATCAACGGAGGCCTTAAGGCGACACTTTAACATTGCGGAACTTACGAGAAGAGTTGGTGGTGAGGAAATTTTCAATACAAAAAGCTCTAGACTGCTCTTTACTAAAATAAACTATCTACAAACTTCTGTTGGCCTATTACACTACTGTAGCTTGCTATATAGCCCAATTGTTGGGACTTTCAGTGGTAGGCCTAATACGAACTAGTGTGTCATATTAAGAAAATGGGTTGTTTTTTTTTACGCCCTACGTTGACAAAAACTATTTTGTGGATTTATCTAAGATGATTATCAGACAATTTCCTTTTATTTGAAACAAACTCCAGTGTGGAGGAAAATATTTACTCATAAAATTGTTTCGTCTTTTTTGTTTTGATCACCTGTATATTTACTCTAAAGCATCAAACATTATTCTTACTCGTAGAGACGATATATCTTTTCAGAGTATGACACTTCATCCAGAAGTTTGTTGGTGTTTCGTCGCTCTGCAGCCAACAAAATACCATCCTTTGCCAGAATTCCCAGGCAGGTTCCTGCATGGCCTATGGCTTCCATAGCATACTCCACTTGGTACAGTCTCCCTGAGGAGTAAAAAAGGAACCAATTTGACTCTTTCATTCATTATGACATTATGTAAAGATCCTCTTTAAAAAAAAACAACAACAAAATTCTCAAAATGGTCACAAATACTGTGTACGCACAAAGTAAAGAACAAAAATGTTACTATTCGGCAACACATTTAACTAATTATTAGTCTAATGGTGTAGTAAATTAATGTAATAACGGAAACAGCACATCGTCCTCTTGACCTTCCTGAACAATTGTCCAAGCAGCAGAGAATTTAACATTGTATAGATCATGATAACCAGGTTTTCCAGAGTATTTAAATTGACATGTTTCTTGCACAGTAAATAGACTAGCATTCCACTGTATAAAATCAATTTTAGAGCATTTGTATAGCGCAAATTCCCACTCAACAGCAAGCTTCATGTGCTTAACAATTATGTATATTATTATCCCAGCAGACCTGATTATACGATAGCATTCTGAAACAATCTCAACTTGTTGAAGAGTACACAGTGCAAGCAGACATTTTACAGGTGCTAAAACGCTTTTGACAAGATATTGCACTATGGCTGGGTACCCATTACACTTGAGAGAAGAGAGGAAACTTCAACCAGTGCCATGCCCAAGAACACACTGTTGGGCCTCTGGGTCGAACCCCCGAACCCAAAACCTCATCATTAACATAGCTGCCACTCAGGAATTTAAAAAAAGGAGGAAATTCATGTGAAGGTGTACGCGCGCTCTCCGAAGGCTGGAGTAAAACCAATGAGATCCAGAGGCAATATGCACTGGAAAATCTACCTTACGGTTTTGGAAGGGAAAACTATTTGATAACCATAAGTAACTGAATTAAAATGTATTTGAAAAAACCCCCAAAGGCATTAAGTTGAGTAACGAGCATTTGAGTCAATCTGACACAGTTTAGACTTAGTGACTAAAAATCCAGTGTTTGTTGCCAGCTGGAGTCTCATAAAAAGATTTCTTTCACTTTTGTACATTGATGTAGAGCAGTTTTGGATTAAGGAGGCAACACCTTTGACGCTGTTGATTTCGGCACTCCTGTACAATTTGCAGTCCCGTTTGCACTTAGTGCCCCTGTCGTGTGTTTCTTATTTAAAGATCTAAACTGAATTAAATTATAGCCTGGGCTATCTAATCTAGATCTAGATATCTAAATATGTGTAGATCTAGATTATATCTAGAGATAGATTATATCTAGATCTTTACTGAAGTCCTCCTTACTAGATTTACAACTACATCTAGATCTAGCACTAGGCTGCATGTCTACATCTATCTCCAACAAATATTGAGCTTTGATTGAATGGTCACTTTAACTTTAAACTTTAAGTCTCAGACACTCATTCATGTTCAAAACTAAAAATTTCACTTCCACAGCCACAATAGCCGTCATGTAAACAAATAGGACCGCAGTTGTACTGACAGGAGTGCCACGATTTCTTTATCGCACCAAACGCAAAGTGCAGCAAGCGGCTTGTTCAATTTTTTAATGAACTTTTCAAGTCGCACACCGGATGCTTCTTTCTCATTCTAGCTCCTTTTATTTTTGCATTCTGCATCAATTTCTCTCAAATTCCACGGTTTTCAATGACAACTCGGCGCGTCAACGCCCCGACGCCCGATCGGCACTGTGATGCCCCACAATAAACAATGTGAAACTAGCGCAAGGCCTAGAAGAATGGAAGTAGAAGCTAAGGGTGGACATGCGCAAGCCGCGTTTTCGTCTCTCTCCCGGTTCAGTGATTTCCGCGTGTAAAAAAAAAGTATCGCAATTTGCGACCGAGAACGGTCCAGCAGAGGAAGGAGGAAAGTAGCGGGAAAAGCTAGATGAAGCGGAGTTTCCGCTATTTAGCGGGAAAGTGGCAGCTATGCATTAATTAAGAGTTCAGTAGCCTAGCCACTAGACTGCCGATGCCTTACTGATATTTCTTTCCTATGACATGACAGGCAAAGGGAAAATAGTCAGGATGCAGTGAACCCTCTTTTGGGAAAAAAACTTGTGAGTCATACAAATCTCTCATTACTCAAAGTATATAAAGCGAAGACACAATTTTACATTAGAATTTTAAAAACTTTACATGGTTCACAAAATAGAAGCATTCATCTGTGAAAAAAAAAAAAAACTTATTGCATTAAAACAATCATAATATTTTCAATAATAATACACTTTAAAACGTTTTCCTAAGCTTGGTTACACAAACATGTACTGTTATTTAAAATACATACCCTCAGGGGAAAAGATAGTGGTCCTTGTGTCATAACGTCGAGCCTGAAAATAAAACAAAAGAATGCTTTCTAATATCGTAGTATGGATGGCATTATAAAATTATTAGGCTTAATCTAAGTAGAGGTTATTATACGGCTGACTTTTACTACGAAATTTAAAGATAACCAAAAAACAAAAAAGTAACCCTGGCCCTAAATTGTGATACTTGTAAAATAATTTTAGGCTTATCGAAATTCAACTCAGAAAAATATTCATGGGTCTAGGTCTAAATTTTTTTTGGATATATTTAAATGCTGATTGCACATAAAGAAAGTACTGGATGTCTTCTGAACAAGTCCTACTTGATCAATGGAAGTGAGTTTGAGAGAATGAGGAAGGCCCGGCCCCAACCAGCATTTCACCATGATTTGATGTTTTGGGTAAGAGGATTGATTATAACTTGATAACATTGATTTGATTTGCAAGGGTTTTAGGGGCCATATATATGTGCGTTCTGCAGTAAAAATTTACCTGTATTTCAATTCGAGAGGAATTCCGTAATGAGCAACCACTATGAAATCTATCAATGGCCATCACATAGCCTCTATGGCATCAGTCTTTTTTTAAACTTCAAAACAATTTTCATCTATCCTGGGAGGCGGGCGGGGGCATGGGGCTTTCCTCCCCCAAATTAGGGTTAACGCTTGGTTTTGGGAAAGGTTAAAATTTAACATATTTTTTCATGTACCATAGTGGTTGCTCATTGCGGAAGTCCTTCCCTAGATTCAAACAAGAGTCAGGAATGAGGAAAGGGCAACACAGTTAGCAGAACAGTTAGCATCAAAATGAAATTTGGAATGTGCTAGATCTAGAAGGAAGGACTTCTGTATGTAATGTGTGACCACACAAACTAAATATAATAAAGAAGAGACCAGAACCCAAACCCTACCCCTCTATTCTACACAGTGGTCATTTGTTACTGAAGTCCTCCTTACTAGATTTACAACTACACATAGATGATCTAGATCTAGTACTAGACTATATGTCTACATCTATATCCAACAAATATTGAGCTTTGATTGAATGGTCACTTTAAGTGACACTCATTCATGTTCAAAACTAAAACAATCAACTTCAATTTTAATTTAAATTACAAAAGACTATGACTACTCTCTCTAAATTTTAATTAGTAGAGAATATTATAGAATATTTAATCTAGAAGAAACTTAAAAACAACTTTGATTTGAAGAGTAGATTTAGATCTAATCTAGCCTATAGATTTAGAATCTAGTCTGCTTAAGTAATATTATGAAGAAATAACACATGAAGCTATCCAGCGAGCACCTAGCACACCTCTGTAATTGGCGCAAATATATGACGTATTTCCGCTATTATATTCTTGTCATCTTCCACAGTTTCCCCCAAGACTCTTGGGTTTCCCTCGCCAGTAACTGTTGACAAGACCTCGCCGTGTTTGTTTTTGTATTATCTTTTAAACAATCTTAGCAATTCTCGATCCATTTATTTATCTTCTCCTTGGCACTCCTGTACAATTGCTGTCCGTTTGGGGATACTGGTTTTGACCCCACCGACGATTACTTCTGATTCTAAACGATTACTTTTTGATGCGCGTGCCGATATGGAGAGATAGCCAATCAAACCTAGATCTACATCTAATTGCAAACATCAAATTATGATCAGGGGGGGGCATGGAAACCCCCCCATGTTCATTTGTTTTTCTTGGTCACAGGGCAAATATATAGGCCGAATATAGACTCGATTTTAGAAACAACTTAAAACAAGTGGATCAAGTGAAGCTTTAGCATTTTATCAAATAACATATCGCAAAGATTACGAAAACCCATTTAGGTTGAGTCAGATCTAGTAATCTAAATGGCTGGATTGTACTTTACAGGACCACCCGTCTCGGCCCATGATTACTATACACGCCTAGCCTAACTACGCACTCATAGTTCTCTATGTCCTGACAAAAGGTAGTTCCGCAGGCGACTTCGCTCACGCACAGCGCAAGCCAGCGGCGAGGTGAGGTGAGTGATAGGTGGTGGTTGAGGGTGGGTAGGGGATTTAACTTTGGTGGACCACTGTG
>NW_004797314.1:806180-808323 GCF_000002075.1 Aplysia californica | reverse complement strand
CCCCCCCCAATAAAAAAGAGGCCACACTTGCACGTATGTATCAGTTTTATCTTATTTTAAAATCGATTCTGAAGAGCGATGTAGGCTAAAGTAAGAAACAGTTAACGTCGAGTAAACATTATAATTAGTCATGAGAAACCGAAACATCTTGCGATATTTTCAGTGTCTATAAACACAACGCTTACATTCTTGATTATTGCTACCTGGTTATTGGTAACTGTAAGCTTTTGGGTAATATGTACTACATGTACTACTTGTTGTTGCAGATCTTTGCGCCCTCATCGGCACTTTTCAGATAATTCAAAGCGTGCTTCGGCCTGCTTGTCAGGGTCACCCCGGGCTGAGGGGACTATCTTTCAACGTCCCAACAGACAGACGGAGATACTCAATTAAATTGCCGCCCTTCGTGGGAATCGAACTCCCATCTTCTGCGTGCGGTGGCAAAGCTCCTAACCGCTACACCACAGACGCAGGTGAGCTCTTGGGTGCCGTGAAAGTTTCTGCCCAACGGTGGTGAGTGGTGTTGACGTTTTCGGGTCCCTGGACCTGGGATGAGAGTGTTGAATATCCAACATGGTTACCTACCTTTAGAAAGGTTTCAGTTGTTTAAACGCAACTTTTTTCCCCGTTGAAACTACATGTAGATTAAATCCAGAAGCTGCAGTCAATTGGCCAGAACCAGTGATATCTGCTTGCATCGTAAATGATAATGTCAAGACAAAATATTACGGACATTAAGTTTAGTATTATCGACATACTTCGACTTCGACTTTAAAACCGTATAATCGTTAGCACAGGCCTCAACCGGGTTCTGAATAGTCAAACATATACACAAATCTAGGTCAATCTCAAATTACATGTAATTCAGAAACCATTAATGAGTAATTTTTAGTTTATCGCCATAGATGTATATTATTATTATAATGTCCAAGTAAATGAATACCATACACAATAACATTTTGCTGCTGATCCTGTGTTATTTTCTTTTCATTTTGTTGTAGTTCAGGACTGAGAGGGAGAGACGCGATTGGTTGACCTAATTACGTCATCACTGTTTGTACTTGATCGACTTTTGCGAGTTCACAATTAATAATTATTCTGGTATTTTCGCCAATTGATCTGTTTCAAGATGCTTTGTCTTACCCAAAACAAACTAGAAAATGTATCTTTGTTATCAAACGTTCAGACCGGTCTAGGGTCAAAATATGACTCGTTATATCAAGAAAACATTACTTGTTATTTCCACAAAACTTGACTAGCTATTGTCACAAAATAATACTGTTATTATCGCACTAGGTATTAGATCAGAGCAAACATTTCGCCATGGTTTTTCTCCTAGAAATTGTTATGTTATACGTTTATTTCCAGACCCATGGCGATAAAACTTTCAACTGTGAAAAACAACACATAAATATTATATTTTGATGTATTATACTAATATTTTTTAAGTCAAGGTAAGATGATCATGGTATCCATTTAGGATGTTTACTTATTCTGTAAAGAAAAAGAGGATTATTATAGATATTTTGTCTTTGAAAACATTCGTTTGTAATGGTACCTTGAAAACTGCCATAGTCATTATGTTGATTTTTAAATTTAAATTACAGAGTTTCCACTTTCTATATGCGTAACAATTCTACGGAGTCCTCCGGGAACAATGGGAACAGCTTTAAGATATGTGCCCGATGAGAAACGAGCAGGTGTGGGGTGAGTGGCAGAGGTGAGTGAGATCTCTCAGCTAGGATTAACAGGTGAGAGAGAGAGGGGGAGTGAGTAAGGAGATGTGTCAATCTGGGAAATGCGAGAGAGGCGTGAGTAAAGTGTCAATGTAGGCGATGTAAGGGTGTGAGAGGGAGTGAGTAAGAGGAGTTGCGTCAGTAATGGATGATGCTAGGGTATTGTTGTTGTTGTTGTTGTTTTTAATTGAGTAGGTGTTTTACGGCACTATCGACTTAATTTTGGTCATGTAAGTGCCAATGCAAGGGTGTGAGAGTGAGTGAGTAAGGAGTTAATTATATGTCAATGTGGGCGATGCAAGGGTGAGAGACGGAGTGAATAGGAGAAAATGTGTCAATCTAGGTGTCTGACGAATCTGTCTGGAAGGTGTGTAGATCTCGACCAAATGCTCAATGCTGGGAAAGGA
>NW_004797314.1:804827-806080 GCF_000002075.1 Aplysia californica | reverse complement strand
GGGGGGCAAGCCCCCCCTGGAAACAAGAATAAAGAAAACACACAAATGCAAAACAAAAACATGAGCGGACAATTGTGTTTATATATAAATGTAACAACAGTGGGGGGTTTCAGGGAGCCCCCTGGCAACAATAATTTTGTGGACAATTGAGGTAGACCTAAAAATGAGTTAATGGAACAGGCCAAGCCTTGCTTCGCAGCACTCGCCAAGTCGCAATCAAGGCCCACGGGGTTGCAATTATGCAAATGAGCTCTCGTGCACATCTCTCGCCCTCCATTGTACTTTGCTGGACCAGGAGTAGCCTAGGCTAGCCTAGCAGAGTCGCGAGCAAATAAGAATAAATAAGAATAGCGGACTACGAGATTAGATTGACCAATTAGCCTCAAGGTGTCAGGGTCGTGGGTCAAAGGGCACGGTGGCATGGTCGTGATGACTGAAAAACCCAGAAAGAGACGTCAGTCGATTGTTGGCAGTCGAAGGGTGAGGACGTAGAAAACAGTAGGAGAGTGAATAGGGGAGCTCGGATAGGAAGGCCACTAGGCTCCGGCTCCAGGGGCGCCATAGCGAAAGTAGTTCCAACTGGTGGTCCGGGAAAGTACAATCCAACCATCTAGATTATCTAGATCTAGATCTAGATATCTACAAAGTTCTCTGAGTAGAAAAAATCGAAATGAGAAGAGATGGCAAAGAATTTGTGTAGCTTTGCTTTCCTGGTAACTACGAGGATGATCAGTCAAATTTGACCGGTGCTCACAGCGTCAGCAAACCAGACCAGCTTATAAGGCTTATAGGAATTGCAGGCATCACCCAAAATAATCCAATGCTTTCAAAACATTAACAAATTAGTTGTGAACTAAAACATGAATAAAATAAGGTGAAATTAAGCTTAGGTAATTCAAAATAAGAAAAATTCATCATCGTAATCTACTCAAAAATTGTCAACATCATTTTGTACCCACCATCTTGAAAGTGATGTAGAGCTAGGAGTTCATGCGAAAATGACAAAGCTGAAACGGAACAAGGAAGGATATCTTCAATTGTAATTGATTATTTTATTTTTTATTACTAT
This sequence comes from Aplysia californica, assembly GCF_000002075.1. NCBI lineage: Eukaryota > Metazoa > Mollusca > Gastropoda > Aplysiida > Aplysiidae > Aplysia > Aplysia californica. Next base: position 805,011 of record NW_004797314.1, on the reverse strand, counting down.
TTTAGTCAGAATATAGGTGAAAAGCTAGACAATTTAGCTCATCATTGAGTAAAATATTGTTTTGGGAGAAGTATTCGAAGCTAAACTCAAAATCGAAACCAGTTCCCACGCCGCGCGGCAATTTTCGGTGTTTTATTAAGACCTTTTGCATTCTTAATTTTCATTTATTCATTAATTTTTAATA
>NW_004797314.1:801421-804727 GCF_000002075.1 Aplysia californica | reverse complement strand
GCGTGTGTGTGGGTGTGTGCGTGTGTGAAAAACGTATAGCTGTGTTGCCCTCCGACCGTTATATTATTCGCTATTTTTTATGGACCACATAAAACAAACTAAACAAATTATTTTTTTTAAACTTATAACTCTTATAACCATATTGCTATAGCGTGTTCACGTTTGCCTGTCCCTGCTAAACAAATTCTAACTCGTTTATTAATTTCCCAACGCGCACGTAACTTTGCAGACCATTTTTTTCACAAGCCAGTGGCAAACCGTTTTTAAAAAAATCTTTATCCAGTAATTAAAGAAAAGATTCTTCATTCGGTCCTTGTACTAAACTCAGGACTTTGGGTTAATGAACAACAATTATTCACAGTAAGGTGGCCTAGAGATTGGTCATTATCAGACAGCGACACCACTCTGTCCCAGCCTTGTTGGTGTGCGGTCGAAAATAGACAAAGGCCGTTTTTGTTTTCCCTTTTTTTCTGCACCCAAGAGCTCACCTGCGTCTGTGGTGTAGCGGTTAGGAGCTTTGCCACCGCAACTGAGCAAGGTCATATGAGCGCCAAGGGGTGGATGTCAACCAGGGGCGGCTAGTGGAGCTAAAAAGTGGACATGCACAATTAAGTTATCGCCGGCTAAAGATAGCCAAGGGCAAAGTAAATCAGAGGATGTATAATTTTATGATCTTTGGGTTGGTGAGGGATGACCTCATGCTTATAATTTCACTCCTTTTTTACTTGTCGCTTTGATTCTAGAATTTAATTTGTTTGTAAGCTACACATCAATTTCGTTCATCCTGCACAAGAACTGAACACTCATATAATAAATTTTACCACTCCACTACAAAACCATCCAAATACACAACTCACAGGACTGTGACTTTTAAAGTGTGTCACGTTCACCTCCCTCGGGTTCACGGTCACAGAGTCACTTAAAGACAAGGAAATAATCACAGTTCACTTGAGCACTCTGCTGGATTGCTCCGGGCTCACATGATTTTGGCATAGAAAAATGTACAGTCTATTGCGTTTATTTTTAGACAGCCTACTGTGGGCTGTGTTTCGGAACCTTTCGGCAGGAGTACATTTGAGATATTCCGTCTTATTAATATTGATGTACCGCCAAACTCGCTAAAGGTGTCGTCATCGCTTGGGTTATCCCAAAGAACGATTTATAGTTCAGGTCAACACTGTATAATATCCTATTATGTTTAGTTAAAGCGCGTTGAATGCCGACGACGGGATTGCCCTATCAGACATGGATTTAGAAACCAATTGGAAAGAGAAAGCGGGGAAAACCAAGGGGAAGCTATAGAGGCACAATAAGAGATGAGGCAGTCGCCCAGGGCCTCGAGGTGCCGAAATTGGAGAAAGAGGCCCGGGACAGACAAGCGTGGCGTCGACTGCTCTCCGCCTTATGTACCTGACGGTATAGGGAGAGAGTAAGTGAGTGAGAGTAAGTAAGTAAAGCGCGAGGACTTTGGCATGGCTTAGTAGATGTTTTACGGCGCTATAGATACAGAAATAACAGTTACGGCGCCGGCGAGGACCTTGTTTTGATATAATATTATTTGGCTAGAGTTTGTTTCGTGCTTCTTTTATTTATTTGTTATTGTGGGTGCTTTGCGACATAGGCCTAGAACCTTAAAACATTTGGGCGACACTGCACTGCTGTATGGACGAACTGCGCCTGATTTCAACAGAGAAGTCCTTACGGGTAATCAGGCTCACTCTGCTCACCTCTCTAGCCTCAACAGCACAAACTCTGCTTCGACAATCAAGGCACCCCAGTTCACAAGACAGTGATACACATACAAAAAAGTACACGTAGAGGAAAAATGACGATAGGAAGGATGAGGTTAGAAAAGGCAGCAATTCCCCCTCTGTTGTTCCAGTACTGTATGAGCATGAGGTTGATAAACCAGACAATTTACAATTCTACTGTGCATAAGAACATGTTAATATCCCTCCTGTTGGAATGGCCTAAGGGCAAGTTCAGTCAGTAGCACTGCCCTGGTGGGGGGAAGCCTGGATTGAAGATAACAAACTGACGAACAAAATGCAGTGTGCCTAGGTTACTATATATACAAAGAGTTGATGGATGGACCTATTATAGCAAGTCCAGCTTGCAGACTTTGTCTGCAGACAGCCGGGTTTGATTGTTGCACGCAGCATTCTATCCGTCAGGATGGCCGATTCTAGACAGGAAATGAGTCATCTCTCCAGCCAGGACAGAAAAAAAACAACAACTAGAATATAATTAAAAATTTATTCAAATTTCATATTTGATATTCTCGAAAACCCTCAGAAGCAAAGGATTTACGATTTTCATAATTGACACGTCTCGTGAGCAAGTGTGTCAAATGTTGACTGGTCCATTTGAAAATACTCTTTGAATTTTTGGGTATCATGTTGCAACTGGGTCATTAAGTTATGATATCCATCACATTTGTTTCTTAACATGTTTATAGGATGACTGGACACTGATCAGAGTCTACTGAGCCTCCTTTTTCACAAATACAACAGCAATGCTAATCATTGTTTCCTAAACAGTGCCATTGTTTCAAATTAGTTAAATCCCCGAAGACACGGAATGGCGGGTACAGTATAGATGCTTTTGCATCCGTCAACCGCCTTCAATTTTCAGATCCCAGGCGGACGGAGTTAGAATATATTTTCGGCCTAAGCACGTAGTTTTTCTTTCAAAGACTATATAGACGTCACCATTATATTAGTATGAGTACTAACCTGTTCTTCTATTGATTGTTGGACCCACATCAGGTTTACGTCAAAGAAAACATGTCGGAGCCTTAGTTTGCAGTGGCCTTCATTAATGGGCTCTTAGATTCTGTTGGTCATCCAACTTTTTAGACCCGCTTTCAAATACTTGAAAAGACTAAAGAGTTATTAGTTGTTGTTTTTTTTATCTCGTTTTAACCTAGAATGAACAAGTCGTGCATCCAACTTTTATTCCCGCCTTCAAATACTTGAGAAGATTAAAGAGTTATTAGTTGTTGTTTTTTTATAACGTTTTAACCTCGAATGAACAAGTGATCAAGTTATAGTATCAAGATACCCAACAAAACATACCAACGTTTACGTTTGAAACCAATGCTGTTGGGATGAACGTTCTACCGGGCATTGCGGGGTCTTTGACCCTCCGGTCAATGCACTAGTGAGATCTAGGTGTTGATGACAGGAAACATTCGCCCCGGAATCTCCCAGGACCTACAGCGCTAGTTCTTACTGTTGCATGCTCCTACGGTTCGAAACTGTACGCATGGCAGTGGCACACTCCCACACACACACACACACACAC
>NW_004797314.1:798926-801321 GCF_000002075.1 Aplysia californica | reverse complement strand
AGGAAGAGGCTCGAGGGATCGGTTGAATCTCGTTGTATTTGTGGCAAATAAAATCAAATAGCAGCTGTTGTCGGACTATATGTATATACAGGCCAACGTAATTTATTTTCTTTCTTTCTGGGCGTTGTCTGTATCAATGCAGGGTCATCCAACAACAATCTCCACTTTAAAAAAATACTGTTCTCCGTGTCCAGATTGTACCCATCCACTCCTTGTTGCCAATGTGTCACCTTTCTAATCTAGTCTTCTTCTTGATCTTTTTACCGTTCTTTTTCTCCCTGCAGTGCTTTTTTTTTTTGTCAGTCCGTTGTCTTTCACTCTACCGATGTGACCTGTGCACTTCAAGTTTTGTCGGAGTTGGTGCATAGCCTAAATATTTGTGATTTCTGCCACCACTGTCTTCTGTATTTTTGTAGATCCATGCTTTATTTGATCTTGCATTCGTTTATACGTAGCATATTTTCCTTTCCCTTGTTCTCCATAGGCCTATTATTATGTTGTCCATAATTTCTTTATGACGTTTCTGTTCATTGGCCAGGTTTGACACCCAAAGCTTATGAATGCCAATATATTGATTTTCTTATGACAGACTAAGATGTTCTAACGTAGTGTCATGGCTCTGCTTATTGTGAGGAGGACGAAGGAAAACTTTAGGGCTGGACCGTGAAGTGGAAGCTCAATTAAAGTAATAATCTGGTCTTTCGATAAACCTCACGCACCGGTACCGTTGAACGCAAGTTCTGATGGCGAATGTTTTTTAATCTTTATCTTGTAGTAAAAATATATTCAATTTGAAAAAAAATTACTTTCGGAAAATTCATTTGCCCATGCAACTTATGGTGCTTGCTTGTCAACCCAGAGGTCCAGATGAGTTCAATCTCTCATGTCATTCTACAGACCCCGACTGTAACGTAGTAGATAGGATAGACCACATGGTCCTCTCGGATGAAGACGAATAAAATTTGGGAGGTCTCGTACGCGTGTGAATATTCCGCACGTTAAAGATTCCTTGGCAGTTTTAAACCGAAAAGAAAAGACCGTTCGTCCGGCCATACAGACAAAATTACTCCGTTTTAATTATTAAGACCTGGTACCATCGAAAAAGGCAATTAAAAAAGTTGCTGTCCGTGAGACAAGGTACTATTCTACGTTCTGTTTACGATTAATCGGCTATCTACGTCAAAATCAACAGAACGCTTTGAGATGAAATTCTTACCACATATATAACTCCCTAAGCTCTGGTTACATACATTTATAGGCTTATGGTCGTAGAAGAAGGAATCCTCAAGAACAATGTTCAAATAATTTCCCCCTTCATGGCCTCCACCATTCCAAAATCAGTTCGCCAATCAGTTTAGATGGATTAGTTTATTTATTATGCGCTTTCTAACAAAGGACTCATGGTAACAGTTATTATTGTAGACATGTGGACATTCACATTATACCAGACTTTTGGGAATATATTTCTTTTTAAATGTATGTGCTTATGCACCTCTATCAACACAATTTGTGAGGCATCGTGGTGAAATCAGGCGTTCGTTAAAATAATGAAATCGGAGAAGCAGGTATTATCCCTCCAGTTTGTTAGTTTTTATCGAATTTTGTTTTTGGCTTAACACCTTTTTTGTCCGTATATAAACGTATTTCCATGTGAATTTTACAGAAAAAGTTGTTTAATAGAACAAAATAATAAAATGTAAATATTCAGTTTCTAGGGACTCTCACGCTATAGAAGTTACCATACTTTGGTAGCCATTTTCCGTGTAATTCTACCCCTGAAACCATGCTACCCCACATTGTCAACGGAAAATATAGGGACTTCTATTGCAGATAAAAAGGTCTTTTTTAATTAAAAAAAGCAAGGCAAATGAATAGATATAAGCTTTCGGGTGATACCAATAACTTCACATACCCAAAAATTGACGAGCGCCTGATTCCAACGCGTCGTCACACATTTAGATCATTTAGGAGACTGGCTTACAACCCTGCCTGTCAGGGCCAACCCGGGCTAAGAAGGATACAAGACACAACTTGCCAGTAGAAAGACCATGAAACATTATGAACTTTTCTTCCCTTTCGCTACACCACAGACGACGTCGGTACTTTGAGGAAGAAAAGGAAAACAAGTTTTATTTGCAAAAGTAAAAAATGGGCATGCTCTCGCGATGACATCTATGGGCCGCACTCGCTCCCTTTCCTTCGTCTCAGCACTTGAGAAAGTAGTTTGCAGTCCAGGTTGATACACCGGGTGTGTGACAGGTCTAACTCAAACTAGTGTTTTACTTCAACAGCAGTGCGTTATGGGTGATCTTATACATATTCTTACTCAGGCAAGCTGTATTTGTGAAAGAATGTTGGAAGGAAACACTAATTTTTTTCCTCTCATGCCCCCCCC
>NW_004797314.1:789759-798179 GCF_000002075.1 Aplysia californica | reverse complement strand
CCGCACACACACCCCAGCCTCCTTTGTCTCGTCCCCCTCCATCAAGTGCTGGGTGCTGTCAACATAAACTTTTTATTTTTCTGATTTACCGGGTAGTTAAAAATGAAGGTAAGATGAATAAACCACTGACAGAAATTAAAATAAATTGTAATGTAGCTTACCTTTTTTTCTTACAACAACGGAGTCTATGAGATTTAGCTCTAGATCTAGCAAAACTGTCAATTATAGGTTCGTAGTCCAATTTTTGTCCAAGACTGGCCTCTATGGCCAAAATATCCAAGACTTGTGAGTCTGTCTTGATATTGTGGGCCGCAAAATGTTTTTCACCCGAGAAAGGGTACTGTAGGAACGTTCAGCCTGCGCATCTGCGACAGGCAAGGTGTAGAAGATTCTCAACATAATTACAACCTTTGGAAACAAAGCATCTAGTTTCAGTTCAGGGAATGAAGTCTGTTCAGCAACTGAAGAGGCGGCAGGACATTTTCTCCAATGTTCGCTGAATAAATCACTTTCAAATGTTCCAACTCTTGCGCAAGGTCTGCTGATGCATCCACTGCATATTCCGTGTGCAATTTGTTTGCAAGACCACGAATAACGCCGACTTCCTCTTGGAGATATTTCCAGAAAACACTAAATAACGAATCTAGTTTTTCTCACTGCATTATACCTTGTCGTCAAATTTCCTAGAAGGCAGTCAATGAGGACATAAAAACTTCATGTTTGAATTTGTTCTTGGGATTTTGGTGGTCTGTTACATCTTCTGCCTCGTCTGCTAAAAGTTTCCTTTTCTTTTGTCGTTTTGCTGTTTCGGCGAATGCATGCTCAATCTCATAGTTATCTGCTACTAATTTGGACTCACTCAAAATTGCGTCCCATTCATCTCATAAGCTTTTCAAATTTTTAACCGGACTATTGATATTTGCCACCTCAACGTCAAGCGTCGCATCTCCTGCTTGAAGCAGTGTATTTCTGTGATCGATTGCAATGAGGATTTGGGGCCAAACAGATGCCATTATCACACATTCAAATGATGCAAAGTACTTAAGAATAACAATCAAATCTGAACGTGTTTCTGGGGGGAGGTTCATTTGAACAACAGTTTGAACAGCTTTCCTCAGTCCCCTGACGTGAGCCGCAAAAGGCCTGACACTGTCAACACGTGCTGACCAACGTGTCTGAGACATACTGTGCAAAGAGCTGTGAGTGTTTTCCTTCAAAATTGCCCACCTTTGTGGACTGGAGCTAAAAATGTTATACAGCTTCTGTACTACTCCAAAGAAAGTTAAGACTGTTGAACAGCTTTCTGCAGAATGCGCACCACATAAATTCAAACTATGACAGCCACAGGGAGAATATGTGGCAAGTGAACACTGTCTTAAAATGTGGGCCTGTACACCATTATTAAGACAGATCACACATGTTGCTATCGTTGTCGTCGCTTGGCCTCGGCAGTCTGTAATGGGTATGTTTTTATTTCATTCATTGTATCAAGGAAAATTTTAGCGGTCTTCTCCTGTTTTCTTGTAACAATCTACACATTCCTGAAATTTCTCTTCTACTTTGTAGACATTTGTATCACTGTCCAAGTGAACATAACGCAAAATAAAAAGTTTGTTCGACGTGTGAAGAGTCTGGTGTTGCATCAACGATATTGGAGTAATATATCGTTTCCGCTCTTTCATTCAAAATCATGTCTGTCACTTTTGCTACACAACATTGGATGAATTCATTTTGACTTTCTGGTGATAGATAATGAACTTGTAGGCGCCTTTCTTCCTAGTGTGATTTTTCAACTTTTCTAAGATGCTCTGCAAGGAGAGGATCATAAAGGCTTATCAATTCCAGAAGTCCAAGAAAGCACTACCAAAGTTCTGTGAAGTTGTCAGACATACAGCTCAACTTGCAGCCAAAATATATTTCATTTCTCAAAGCTTTGTACGGTTGTCTCTCTCTCTCTCTCTCTCTCTCTCTCTCTCTCTCTCTCTCTCTCTCTCTCTCTCTCTCTCTTTCTCTCTCTTTTCCGCATGCTTGCGGGCCCCCCAAACCCCCGGGCCTCGGGGCATTGCCCCCCTCTGACCCCCCCCCTCTCGACAGGCCTGCGCACACGCACACGCAACAACAAAAGCAACAACAAAAAAAGAATACAACTAAAAAACCCCAAACAAAGCAAACAAACCCGGATGGAAATAAATTAAAGACAACAACAATTCAAAGTTCAGGGCCTCGATCTCCTCCAGGCTATCTGCTTTCCCTGCATCTGCTTTGAGTGTGAGAAATACTGCACCAGGCCTTGAGACGAACATTAAAATGAGTGTAAACACATTACTCTCTACTTAAACAATAACAAAAGTAAACGTGCCCATTTTGATCCACATTACAGATTTCTTTATTTTCACTAATTTTGGCGAGATATTTTGTATTTAGGACAAATCTAAATTTACAAGTTCAGTGGTGTAAAAATAAAAGCAGAGAAATCGAAATTTCCCAGACACAGAATGTACTTTTATCCGCCTTTGCTATCAATATACAGCTCCGGCTACCAGAGGTGAATATTTGCACCACTTTGCACTCTGCATGAACAGAAAAGGTATATCAGCTGTTTCTATGAGAAATGCCATGTTGGCTTTCTTACGTCTTACAGTTATTGTTACAGCATAGCCTGTATTATTTGCCCTAGTGTAGCTTTGACAAAAACTCAAAAGTCTTGAAGGGTTTTGTGAAAACAAAGAATACTATTTCTAGGAGAGGTGTTATGTAATAAACTTTGACAGTTCTCGTGGGTCGAAAAAGTACAGAACATTATTCAGTAAAACATGAACTAAATGAGCAGAACACGCTGAACACTGTCTGTGAAAACGTATAGGCCTAGCCTGTTACGCTATTCATTGTTTTGTAAAGCATTGCTGGGTCATTTCTTTTTCAATATTGGAATTATGTTCCTGTTGATTTTGGCCTAGGGCGTTTATGTATCATTCTTATTGAACCAAAACCTTTAAATTTTGTGACGTCTACCGAAGTCAAATATAGGCCATATTTTTTTCATAAATTATTTGAGCAGCTACTGTTCTCTGACTTGGGAGAGATCTGGCAACGCCGTTTATTATGTTATTATGTTGTTTGTGTTAAGTATTTGACGGGTATTAGGCGAGTCTTCTGCGGACGGACTTGCTGAAACTGTAAAAGAAGATTTTGCCGTTAGGCAGTTATCTTTAGATAATGGATGTCTTAACACAAAAGTGCAAGTTGAAATCTTTAAAATTCCCGCAGAAACTTTTCAAAGTTGCCCATGATGGCATTATCATCAAGTGGGCTGACAACGGATTGGGAATTATTATCGAGGAGTTTGAGTTCGAAGACAAAGTCATGGATCTGTACCCCGGGTTTGTGCAAGTCGAGTCATTCCACAATTTACGTCGACTTTTACGGGATTATGGCTTTTTATTTTCTGTTCTGAGGAAAAGAAAACCATTCGGCTTGAAGATTGAATATAGCCACCGATTATTTTCTGCGGATGCCAGTGACTTGCAGTTGATTCAAATTCATAAAAGAAAAAGAATTCGCCGACCTCTACCATTGGCAACATCTTCTCCAATATCACCGATTAGAATCAAAGCACCGAGAAGGCGGACTCAGATTCCTAGATCTATTAGACATGATTCATATGACTCTGACGAAAGTTTCCTCAATGTATCTTTCTCATTTGACGATGAGGGGAACACTCTCTTTCCTAGTAGCACTGCAGCTCTTTCATGCCATCGAGATACTTTCTCCACCCCGTATGCTCGAAAAACAGTTTTCCCAGGACAATTTAATCGTTACACTTCTGGTGAGCGTCGGAACACTTGCAAGCCGTTTCATGGGGATTGGCCTGACGAAACTGACAGTGCCAAAAGCACCAGCGCTCTTGCTCTTACAAAACGTGATAAGCTACGTTTGCTTCAGGTGTACGGAAAGAACGAAATGGATGAGCCCGAGTTCGTAGAACTGATGCTGAAAGAAGTGGGAGGAAGCCACGATCTTGCTTCCAGCGGTACATGGGAGACAACAATGAAAAAGGTGGAGAAACTAGTGTCGTATGAGCTATCTCCCTTCAGTGACCCCTCAAATTTCATTCCAGTCTCCTTCGCCACCATGTGAGATTTCAGGAACACTCCCTAAATTGGACATTACAACAAAATTTTATTCATAGATCTAGCCTAATTAACGTGCTGTGATTATGTGTATTCGAAGGATTTACACAAATAGAATGAGAGTTTAATCTTTTGCTGAAACAAAGACAATAATTATTACATTTTGACTTTTAATGATTTGAGAATTTGACGGAAATAATATTATGATGGTGTTTCAGGCTTCGATTTCTGTCTGTTCTTAGGGGTGTTTTCAAAGATTTATATGGACATTTAACTATACTGGTAGGCCTACATGCTTGAACTGTGTCGTAGGCCTGGTAGGTTTGTGTCTATGTGCTTTAAAGTTAGTTTTTTCCTTTACAGGTGTTGAAACTGTTGTGTGACCTCAAACAATGTGATATTTTCCTGTAATGACTATGGTAAAGTGTTTTCCTCTTTCAGAGTTTGTAGGGACAGGCAGGGTCGTCAGAGACTGGACTGACAGACCATACTAATAAATACATGTACTATTCATAATCATTATCATCAAGTATACGTGCAGGCTGTGTAAGATCAGAGGGTGCGTACCCGTGTCAGTACGTGAGCTTGCGTGTCAATGCATTGCTGAAAAGTGCTAAATTTTCTACTTAATACTGTACCGTATTGGAATGAGCTTTTTGTTTTTACCAGTTGAGATAGAGTTCTTGTTTCTGTCGTAAATTTGATACTTTTGAAGTGTAGACTGCATAATTACATGTACTTTGAAATACTATGTATACAGTTTTTACAGCCATGTTTGCAGAACATCTAAGATATCTACAGTAGATAAATTCATGTACTAGGCCTACCGTACTTGAAATATCACATCTTTCTCGAAAAGGTCTGTGGTTTGTCTGGAGGAAGTCGTTGCCTGGTTAAATGTATGGCCAACATTGTATCTTACAAACAAATTAACATGTATTGTGTTACAGTTTGGAAACAACAATGGTGTTGGTGGTGTTTTGGTGTTAAGAATAAAGGCCTTGATCTATTTAGGCGACGATCTCAGTTTTCTTTAAGTAGGCCTATAGCTTCTACTTCTACCACTACATGCTTAAGTTCAAGTAGCTCTCCAGAAACAATTTTTATCTATGGACAGCAAGAGAACTCTTTGGTTTGAAAATTTGACCAATTTAGCATCAGGCTCCAGTTCTTGGATTGTGAATGTGAATGCTAACAGTAACAAGTAACTGTTGTCTCCGATACCTTACTGCTGCTCCTGCTTCTGTTCCTCACCCTCCTCATCTCGTCGTCGTCGTCGTCGCTGTCGTTGTCTTCGTTGTCATCATTCCCCTCCTCTTCATAGTTATCCTCCTCATCATTCTCCCTCTCCCCCCCCCCCCTCCTCCTCCTCCCTTCTTCTCCTGTTGCTGCAGAGGCTGCTGTTATTGCTGATGGTGTTACTTGAAATAGAAACTAAGACTGAATCATAAACTGTGTATGTACGCATGAGATTGTCCATTGTTATGCAGAAAAGAATAACTCTGAAATCAAATGTGCTTTATTTGGCTCTCAGAGCTGTGTTTTCTTTGAATTCAAGCACCATGCATATGTACGTGAGTAGACTACTTGGTCATGACCAGGGGTCTCAATCTCAAATTACCCGGGGCTGCTGAAGGTGGAGTCTGGATGAGCCTGGGCCACATCAAGAATTTCACAAAAAAAAGGGTTTAACTCTCTAGGGACGTGGCGGACACATAGGCCTACCACCGATCAACAACAGAGCAGAAACAATGTTTCGGCACATTTCGAACCATTATATACAAAACAGAAATACGCTCTTGCATTAGATCTATTGTTTCACTGTAGGCCTATGAATGTTGTTGCATGCCTAGTCTGCAAGCACTGTCGAAGGACCAGAATGCCATCATTGAGTTTTAAAATAAAGTAATGTGCACCTGATTTAATCTTCTCAATCTTTATCAGCAGCAGTTCAGAACATTAACAGTTCTTCAGAACACGGGTCAAAGTTTCTCTAGTCTTACATATTATACATGTACATGTACAGGTATTCCTTGCTGCCGCTAGACCGAACAGAGCGTCCTCTTCTGACACAGCTCGGCCCATTTGGCGTGCGAGTCACATCAACACCTAACTTTGATGTCACGTTGGGGCGCGAATTTTCGTCTTGTTAGCAAAAATTGCTTAAATTGGTCCGCTGTCTGCGAGTTTGAGACCTCAAATCTAGACCAAAGGTTTCAAACTTGCAACCTGCAGGCCAAAAATGTAAGTCCCCCAGGACGACAGTTAGCGACACCTAACTACTAGACATCGATGTAAAGTTTAGCGTTACATGTAGTGAGACTTACTGCGGCCCGACGTTTTTTTCACGCGCACCCTTTTCCTATTGGATCTAGATATCTAGATCTAGTGGTCTGAATTGCTGTTGATAAAGATTGATGAGCAGATTTAGATATAGACCTAGCTAAGTTTGTAAAACAACCTTGAAACCTTTTTATTTATTCATTTTTTGTTTGTGGTATTCATGCTAGATTCTCTATGTAGATCAAGGTACTTCATGCTGCCCAAGCTCACCATGGCTCTACCTCTAGTCTATCCAGCTACCCCCACCCCCACCCCCACGCCCCTTACAATCCGCGTAATCTGTGTTAGAGACCGCTGATGGTACGGTAGACATGATCTTCTTTTCAATTGGGGGAGATTTTTTACGCCCCGATCAACACAATCTAGATCGTGGAGTTGGGTACTTTTACTTTTGCTACTAGATTGTGAAGTTTGAATGCTCTCAAGAAACACGAAGACAAAACCACGAACAATGTTGTCAAGGTTGGTTTGAGCTCAAGCCTGTAGTCAGCAATTTGTATGGGAATATTCAAAATTATTAAAATATGATAAATCGACACGATTTAGTTAGAATAGACTCTATTAAAATTTAGGAGGCGGGCTTTCGACTCTGCTTCTTTGTACTGTCACTTTGTTAGGGCCAACCCGGACTGTGAGGGATAGCCTACTATATCCCAGTAGCAAGACTCAGTACATGTAGGAAAACAACTGCCCACCCGGGAACCGAACTCAGGTCACCCCCACTGACTGCAGTGTCTTTAGGTCTTTCCCAAAGGGGGGGGGGGGGGGACATTTCTCGTTCAAGCACAGTAGAATTGTAAATGGGTTGATTCATCATGTCACGCTCATAACTGTGCCTGATCTGCAACAGGGAGCTGCTGCTTTTTCTTTCCTAATCCTTACTATTGTCATTTTCCTCTGTTTGTCACACTCTTGTGACCCGCTATTTCCGGGGTGCCTTGATAGTCGAAGCAGACTTTGTACTGTGTTGAGAGGTGAGCAGAGTCTGATTCCCGGTGAGGACTTCTCTGTTGACACACACCCCTTGGCGCTCCTATGACCTTATGCAGTTGCGAGCGCCGTGAAACCCTCTACTGAAAAAACAACCGAACAAACGGAACTCATGCCTCCTGCGTGCGATACCAAAGCCAAAGAGCATAACAGCTAGATCTACACTTCAGACACACCTGCTCATGTTAACAGCGTTTTCCTACTCTAGGGTATTTGGTACAGATTATGTTCACCAGCCCGAATCGATAGAGAATTTCTTCATTAACCCTATCCATAGGTCATGTTTTACTATCGTATCCATACGACGTGGGGAACTCTGTGCCACCACTTTCCAAAGAGGAAATTTACTCGTTAATCCGATCCGTACGCTTTGCATAGCAGTCTGTCAAAATGAATTTTTTGAAAAATAACGGTAGCCTACTGGGTTTCAACAAACAGATCTTCGTACAACAGTACATGTGTAGAAGTATTCTAATATGTAAAGAATACTACCCCGGGGTACAAAATGACCCAGGGCGTACGGATAGGGTTAAAATTTAAAGCGCATTCGGATCTAACCGCAGCGATTTTTTCCCCTGTTGCTGAACAATATTACTACATTGTATAATACTAATACATGACATGTGCATACCTACTCTTCCCAAAGTGACTTCCTCATACTCATAGGTCAGCAAACTTTCAAATTTCTTTCTACGTGTACACTTCTACTCAAAAGTCGCTCGCGGCACCTCTACTCTATATTACAAGTTTAAGCAGGAATAGGCCTACTTCGAAAATAGGGTCCATAGAGAGTCCCAAGTCCAGAAGCTCCAATGCTGCCCGGCAGGCGGTTGCACTTAGTTAGATATCTGGTTTTAACATTCGAATTCTTTACAAGGATTCAGTATGGGGCACATGTGCCGGGATTTTCAATAAATAAATTGCCGTTCTTCTTATGATAAATGAGTCATTAGCACG
>NW_004797314.1:785863-788805 GCF_000002075.1 Aplysia californica | reverse complement strand
AGTTTCTGTAGACCAATTAATTAATTATAAATAATAATGTAATATATGTATTTATATATACAGAATTAGGGTTTTGATCTAGATCTATCTAAATGACGCCAAGTACCGGTATGATTCTAGCGAGAGGTAGAACTAGTACTAGTAGGCGCATTTTACTCTTCCCATGAAAAGTCTATGCAAGTTAGTAGAAGGCATTTAAATGTAGATGAACAATAGCTTTGTCTGTCTGTATATCTGTCTGCCTGTCTGTCTGAATGTCTATCTTTCTGTCTGTCTGTCTGTCGACCATGAACTCGTGTCTGACTCTATATTCTGTCTCACCCCCTATCATCTTGCACATGTACTTTGCACCCTTTTCAAGCAGGGTGTGCGAAAGGCTCTTCCTCTGTGACCTTGTTGCTAATGCCACTCGCCTGCCATACTGATATAATCGCCGCGTCCATGCAGGTCAAGGCTTTCCAGGTGTGCCCAGTTTACCCTTGAAATTGTAGATTCTAGTACCGGTGCTCTTTAGAAAGTAAGCAGTTGGAAGAGGCAGAAGTTTACAGCTTTGATCTGAGCCTTTGGCACACGATTCAACCAATAATAATACGACAGGGCAATACTTACAACAAGGCAGTGATGAAAACAAGACTCGACACCTAAAAATACACACGTTCAGCCTACTGCTGGGAAGGAAAAAATACGGTATTTGACCTTTTGAGAAGTGGAGTAGGCCTACTGATATGTTGATACTTCTCTGTCTTGCGTTTGTAGCACTGGCCCCTGGTGTGCAGGGCACTTTTGATGTTGTAAAGATAAATCATGTGATTGATGAGGTGTTCCGGTGTCACAACAATCCGGGGATGGCTGTCTCTGTTGTCAAGGACGGAAAGGTGAGGAAGTTTTCTTTCTCTCATTCTTTCATACGGTACTGTGAGTAATTTCACTCCTCCTCCACCCTCCCTACTTCCGTACCACTAACACAATTGTAGTATTATTATATAAATATAGAACGGCTTTTCACCGACCTTCTAAAATCTATCATTGGCAAAGCAACGCGAACTGAATTGTATGGCAATGTCACCCATTCTTCAGGCCTTGCTAAAACTATTCTGCAAGACACTGTGCAGGGAGGACGAAGGAGAGGCAGATAGAAGAAGAGATGGAAGGATAACATCATGGGGCTGAGGGACACACTGAGAAAAACGAAGCCTAGAAAAGTAGAGGAGTTTTGTTGTCATCCGTCAAAAGCGACCCAACGGATGACATATCTACGGGAGCAGAAGAAGAAGAAGAAGAAGAAGAAGAAGAAGAAGAAGAAGAAGAAGAAGAAGACCTGTATTCATACTTGTTTTATTTCTTAAGATATGAAGGGGATAAAGGCGTTAGAATATAGATCCAAGCGTATTTTTCGATACTTTATTTCCCATTCTGCTAAACAAAGCTATAGTATAACTGAAAAGTGTAAGGTATATCATATGTTACGTATAACTATGCTAGCTAGATCTAGATCGAGTATAGTCGTGGTAAAGGTCTACCTCCGCCAACCATTCTTAAAATAAGTTAGGAAGATCTAAAGTTGTCTTCCACGCATGACGTCAAAACTACCCTAATATTGGCCCCACAGAAAGATGATACATGTACCGCTGATGTACGTAGCAGGTAATGTAAATTCTGAAGGGAAGGTTGAGGAAGACCGTTACCAAACTCTCAGTAGTCCGCGCAGCCCAGTTAAAAAACGAACTTGGTGCTTGTAGGTGCTCAGATGTGGATTGCCCCTTCTTTCCTATCAAACACCTATCGTCCTTATCTCTCCCACTTCTTTTCTTGTGTTTGTTGCTTTCTTTTAACACCTCTAATCTTCGGCATTTATAAGACATAAACGTGCTGCAAGTGCTATTTTTAAACTCTTACTAAAACAAAAACACAAAAACCCAGTAGATCTGTATTTCCCAATACCAGTTTTGAGCCCCAAACAAGCTGGTGTTGTTTTGGGGAATTAATTTTTAAGGCTCTCCATTCATTGGGTTGGATCCTATGAGAGGTAGACGTTAAATCCGGAGGTCTTGCCTCTTAAATAACTTTACCGAGTTGAAAGGGTCGTTGAACCTGTGCAACGATACACTAATCAGTGAATCTCAATCTGCAGGAGTGCTACTGTGGACAAACCACAAAGGACAAAGGCCTTACATTCATGGTTACTGAATTCACCGCTTTCGACCTTATGTTAAAAAGATATAAATAAGAAAGATGATTTATCATAACTCCGTTTTCCCTATTAAACTTAAAGACTAGACGACTAAGAATTTACTCCTTATCGGAAAGACAAGGCAAGCCCAATGTTAGGGAAAATAATGTTTGATTTCCTTTTCTTTCTTTCTTTCTTTCTTTCTTTCTTTCTTTCTTTCTTTCTTTCTTTCTTTCTTTCTTTCTTTCTTTCTTTGCTTGTTTCTATCTTTCTTTTACATTGCCCACACACCTATGGTGCGTGGAGAATCCCTTGTGAAAGACAAGAAGGGTAGCCGCGTATATATTATAGTTCGCCCCCTCTTTTTACGGAACAGGTTCTCTTTTCTCGAGGCTACGGTGTGACTGATTTTGAGCGGAACAACACAGTGGATAATGGCACTGTGTTCAATGTGGCTTCCCTGTCAAAGAACATGGCCGCTGCTCTTCTGGTCAAGTTACTCGCAGAAAAGACAAAGTAAGACCTTAATATTATATTTTCTTATCTTATTTTTCTGCAACCACTCGTTTATGTGTTTCTATACATGCATTTACTCATATCATGCCTCGCTCTCGCATTCGTCCCGTCTCTCGCTCTCGTTCGTGATCTCTGTCTGTCTCTCTCTGTCTGTCTGTCTCTGCCCCCCCTCTCTCTCTCTCTCTGTCTTTCTCTGTCTCTCTGTCGTCTCTCTGTCTCTCTGTCTCTCTGTCTCTCTGTCTCTCTGTCTCTCTGT
>NW_004797314.1:781652-784238 GCF_000002075.1 Aplysia californica | reverse complement strand
AACCCCCCCCCCAAAAAAAGAAACAACAACAACACACAAACAACTCATAAAAACAAACCAGAAGCTAATATTAAGTAACAAACACAAGTCCTCAAAAAGACAGACACACACACGCACAAAGAAGGAATAACTCTACAGCGAAGACGCCCATATAAATAACCCCAGCAAAAATAAATAAATGTACTAGCAAACAAAGTAGCCTAATACATAAGAACACGACCCATATATTTTAACACCCCCCCCACCTCCCTTCGGGCCGCACACCCTAAAAATTTCACCTATTGGCTATTGTCATATTCTTTTTGCACAGGAACTTAAAATAAACCAGTAGCATTGAAAGCAGGCTAAGTGTGCAGTTGACAATAATGTTATCTTATTTTTTAAAATGCCGATCTATTGTTAGGTGTGTATGCCCATAGAACCCTCCCCAGCCCTGAGACCTGAGAATAAGACTGTGCCTGCCCAAAATGGCAAAGATTGAGCTCTTGGAATCTGTAGATAGAGACGACTTTCCCGCATCGATTGATACTGCAGCTGACTCTCTATCGTTAACGGTGTAGCGAGAAAAAGGGAAAAACTGCAGCGTATCCCAAAGCAAATATTATTGTAGACCTAAGTCCATGTTGTTTCCCCCCTTTTCTTTTCGCTCAGAAAAATTTGACTTAGACACAGTTTTGTTCTCAGCTCTTCAATTATGATGACCTACAGTTCATGAAATCGTTTTGTTTTCTTCTTTAAAAAAAAAATATCATTCTTGATAACGATTAATTTAGTGTGAACACATAGCATACGTGGTTTTGATTATGCACCTGTATACTTGTAATACTAGTGGTTCTTTCACTCAGGCGGTGGGGTCTGTTGGCTGGATCCGTAGCATTAGCGACAACAGCAGACGACATGACGAAATGGATGAACTTCCATCTCAGTTTGGGTCAAGACAGCCAGGGGCGACAGATCATGCCAGCAGACGTGCTGGAGGAGCTATACAAACCTCGGATGGCTCTCCCGCAGCCTTCCTTAGAGGACTACCGTAGACCCCGAGTCCCGTACACAGTCAGCAGGAACACCTACACGTTTGGCCTGAGGCGGGGTTTCTACAGAGGTAGGCCTACGTTGGGGCACTCAGTTGTGCGGCATCGTCCGGGAAATCAGGCGCTCGTCTAAAATAATGTAGTTTAAAAATCGACACATTTTTCCCCTGTAGGGCAATAAAAATATTCATTTAACTTCCTTGTTTTGGCTTGAACACCTTTAATGTCTATTTAAACACACACACACACACACACACACACACACACACACACACACACACACACACACACACACACACACACACACACACACACACACACACACACAACTTTGATCAAGGGTAAATTTGTAAATTCCAAGGACATTCAAGCTTTAAAAGTCTGAAAACCTTGGCTGCCATTTTCTTGCTAATTCATCCTTTGACACCATACCACCCCGACTCCTTTCAATTGCACATATCGTGATTTTTATTCAAGGCAAATAGGTATTTAAAAAAATCAAAAGTCAGACAAATGAACAAGCTTTAAGATTATATTCCAAAGTATGTTCTTTATATTAAGTCCAAAACTTGACGAACGCCTGATTCCATCGTGTCTCGACACATTTTACTTTCAGGGTTCCGCCGATTTTCCCACTCCGGGTCCAACCATGGGTTTCGGGCTCTCCTGTCGCTACTGCCCACAGAGAGACTTGGGGTGTTCATTGCTATGAACGGAAAGGACGACAACTATCAGGTGTGTCATACATACTCCCATCTTCAATATGTTTGCTTGAGTAAAGAAAAGCCCACCGACAAAACAATTGTTATTTAGAGCTGCTAGGAAAAAATAAGGCAGATAGAAGCAACAGAGGGAAAGTAAAGACGTAAGACCTACCAGTGGCGACCTCCAACCACCCGCACTCCCATTTTCACCACAAGGAAAGACAATACAAAATGAGTGTTCAGTTAGCTCTGTTGGTATCGTGCTGAACTATGAAGCGGATGACCCTTGCTCGAATCCCAGATCGTGCGTTTTTTTAATACTCGAGCACTTTAGTGGAGAGGGTACGGTGGCGAAGCGGTCAGTGCGCTCGTCTCCGAAGCGGAAAGTCCGGTTTCGAGCCTCGGTTCGGACTCGGATTTTTTTCGCCCCCTCCTGTCCACCCAGCAGTAATGGGTACCTGACTTCGAGTTGTGGAAGTAAAGGTGGCGTGGAAAGGAACTGGCCACCCTACCACAATATGCCGAAGGCCCAGGCAGTTGTCTCACTAACATGGCAATACCCAATGTCCGGATCGGATGCAGGAACAACTTTACTTTACTTTTGTGGAGTTTTCAAGGTTTCCAGCCCATTTGGCTCTCTCCAATCGGAGATGGACTCCTAAATTATGAGCTTCAGCCATTTAAATAACCTTTTAGAGTTGAAAGGGCATTAAACCCAAAACTATCAAAGTTAATTTGTACACTTCCGAAGGTAAAGACTACAAAGAAACATATCGCTCGCCGCAAGATCAGAGAGAGAGATGGAGAGAGAGAGAGAAAGAGAGAGAGAAAGAGAGAGAGAGAGTATATAT
>NW_004797314.1:764514-780088 GCF_000002075.1 Aplysia californica | reverse complement strand
TATTTGCATGTGAGTACATTTGAACCCGTGCTCCCGTAAGCATCAAATAATAAAAAATCAAACTCATCTCCTTCAGGGCAAGTTCCACAACCAGTCCTACGGCACTGTCACCGTCCTGTATAACGACACCTTGAACAGTTTGGTTTTGACATATGGCTGGGCCACTTGGCAGCTCATACCCAGACGCACCCCAACAGATAGCCGTGAGCTTTTCTTTGCAAAGGGCATCGAGCTCACAATTGCGTACGATCTCGACCCCATAGAGTTTCGCAAAGGAGTTTCCAGAATGGAGAGGATGGTAGCAACAGGGTTCGAAGTCAATGCACCGCCTGTGTTCGAGAGGGACTCTCAGACGCGAAAGGCTGGGAAGCCACCTGGTAACTCAGCATCCGGACTTAGTGTTTCTCACGTTCTCTTGATTGTGGCTCTCGCATGGAGCACGTGCTTTATTGTTGAGCTGATAATATAGGACCAGCCTCTTTGAGTTCCCACATTTCCGCAACTCGTGGCCTACTCTGTTAATTTTCTTTTCTTTCTGTTTTTGAAAGAAAAGCCTCCAAAAGTTCCCATTGTCTCCCAAATTGTGACTTACTCTGTTTAAATGTTTTTCTTTTAATCCTATAACTTATGGTATTTTTTCTTCTGTGTCAAGAGCCAGATCTGAAACAGCAATCGGCTGACATGGTCGTCACATGATTAAATCTCCGCATATTGATAATTTTTGCCATTATTCTATTACAGTGAACTGATAACAGAACAAGCAGAAGGCCAATCTGTATTCAATAATCAACACTTTATTGTTTTCTTCCTTTTTATTAAACTTTCAAAATACAAACAACATATTATTTATTTACATCTGACAACTCCTTGTACACTTATAAAAATGTGTTTTCGCTAGAAAATATCACATACAAACGTCTATCACATGTATTTTTGATTAAATGGGATGGGAGGGTTTAAGTATTGGGTGGGGCCTACGACAGGAAAGTCTGTTTGATTTCAGGAAGTGTCTGATCAGTCGTGAGGGAAAAAAAAGTTGATTAAACTTACATGTCACAGAACTATTCCAACATTGACACACATCCCCATTAAGTTACTACATGTAGTACATGTACTGACAAACGCAACAATCCTTACTTAATGTCTTTTTGAAGGCTCTAGGGCGGGCAGTTATTTATCATACAAAAGTTTCCCCCTTTTCTCATTAGAGAAAACAAAAGCACACGTTTCTTCTCACAAAACATTCACTCTAGAGAAAAGTTCAATGAAAGATATTCTCATTTTGAGTCCTAAGGTTATCTCGCCTTAGCTTACTTCTTAGGAAACGATCATCTATCATTATTGACTAACCGAACCACTGACGAAGAAATCCATTTCAGAAAATATACAGTACTGGTAGCCTATACAATTTTGTATTTTACCAAAAGTGTGAGGACAAAGAGAAACAACGGAAATAAGGAATTGACATGAAAACAAACTGGAAAACAGGACCAATTGTGGAAGCACTTTGGAAAGTCACAGCATTTGATTGAAATTAATGTCGTATCGGAAGTAGTCTATTTTTTTCACTGCGGGGTGGGGGGGGGGGGGGGGGGGACCTCTCTATGCTTTTTATTGTGTTTCCAAAGTGTTTATTTTTCAAAAATTAAATAAAATTTGGGAAAATGATTACTCCTCTGTCTTCGTCTTCATGTTGTCAGTTTGCAAAATGGAAATCCCACTTATCTAAGTTACTTTATTGAATGCCAAACGGTTTTCAACAATTAGAATTTTAATGGAGATGTGTAGGCCTACTGATGATTTATTATAATGATGTGGTTGCAAATTGTTCTGTAAAACTAAATATTCTTTAATATAACAATATTTCAAACTCAACGCACAGATAGTTATTTCATCTCTTCCTCACTTACGTGAATGCATAGTTTGACGATTTTCTGCTCCAGTCTGTTCTTTGCCAGTAGGCTACTTTATTTTTTTCTTCATCTTTGTTTTCACCGTAGAAGCAATGGTTTCTGAGAATGTGTTTGATAAGAACTGCCCGAGACTGAAATGGAACTGTAATGGAAGAAATGGTCTTTCTATATATGGCAAATCCATAAGCTTCATGTTATAACGGAACAAATTCACAATCTAACCAGATAACAGAGGTTCAATACATCAATTAAAAAAAAACAACCAAAAACAACCCCTCCTAAAAAACAACAACCCCAGAAACAACAAAAACCCAGCTTACCTATCTCTATCAAAGAACTGACAATTTAACTTAATTTATATCAGGGAAGAGGCCAGCATATGTATAAATTACATTGGAAAGCCTATAGTTTGCATGCACATAGTGGCTCATTATGTTCCTGTAAACCGGAACCCCAGATATAAGGGCAGCTGCTGTGGCACAATGATTTGCAACCTTCATTTGCCTCTTGGAAGTTCAAGGTTTGAATCTGAATGGCATCACAGTAATTTTTCTCATGTTCCTGAACTGAAACCTCTCCTCTCAGACTAGTATCTCAATAAAGTTCCAAGTGCTATGCCTTCAAGATGTCATGACTTGTGTTGAACATGGCAACCAACTTCAACAACACTAACACTTTAGATGAGGCAGGAAAATATCTCCACAGTTCAAGCTCATTCCACTATGCGTTTCTTGGATTTTTCTTAAAATGGTATATAATTTCTTAAGAGAGTGTCACAGACTCCTACCTTCATACACTGCATTTTTAATACAACGAGTTCATGAAATAGATTGTAATGTATTATATTTCTCTGGAATCAATAAATCATAATATTATTTAATATTGATATTCATTCATTGCACCCAATTTTCAGATATTACCCTAGGATGAAAAAATGTTTTTCATGAAATTTACAGATTGTACATGCTTGAAGAGCTTTTACATAAAATGACAGTTTGATTATTTATACAAAAAAACCCATAACACATAAAGGGTTAACCATTCTACTCTATATCACTGGACAAGCTGCATAGTTCCAGGTGCTTTCCCTCTGACAATTTCTTATAACTGTAAGAGTAAATGCAAAGTTAAGTATATGTAGGGGTTAAACACCCCTATTAACACTATTAGTTATTTTAAGAGGTGAGGCCTCCGAATTTAACTAACATCCCTCTCCGATAGGACTGAGCCAAAAGGGTTGAGAGCCTTGAAAACTCCGCAAATGAAACGTGCTCAAGAACGCCCAGTTTAGGATTTGAAACTACGGCCAACAGCATGATACCAACTGAGCAAGCAGAGCACCCACTTTAAAGACGATATCATAGATGGTAAGAATTTTTATTTTCTATCGTGGTCTACAATTCGAAAGAAAGATTAACACACATTTTATCCAATTCCGATTTTGGCCCACAATAACAGATAAGTGCATCTGGAACAATTTGAGACTCTTTGCACTTCTTTTTTGTTGATAACTGAATTGAACATAGCTATTTTCCCTTTTTTGCACCTTATAGGGGAGTTTTCCTGAATAATGGCTTCAAAATCATTGTTCTGAACTTTTGTATCTTTGGGCTAACTTCTTACATCGTAAATTCTTGAATCTACAATAGACTTATCTCTGTCTTTTCATCAGAAATACAAACAAACAAACAAACAAACAAACATACAAACAAACAAACAAACAGAAAACCAATCAAACTGAATGGAATTCCATTCTTCTCACAGATATCACAATAAATTCTCAATCGCGCATGTCCTGTATGTATCCCTAGTCACATGGGTTGATTTTTTTGTGCAGAGATAAATCAGAATGATTTACTTGTTGATATGTAATAAAACCTTCAGAGATCAGTACATTCCACGCCTCCATCATAGGATCATTACTCATTTTTAACTGAACATCTTTTGTTAACGGTTATGATAGTAACACAAATTAATGTCTTGACCCATAATTGTGGATTTTTTATCTAAAAATTTCAAAAACTATTTGTGTTGCATAATTAAGAGAACAGTTTGCTATATGGGAAGTGGAAAAGAACATTTTAGTTCAGATATGTTGGAAACCTTTACTACATCTGATGATGGACAAGTAATCACTGGCTTAAAATGTAAGGAAGTTTCGCAGTCATCTTTTCACAGTCCAACACAACAACTTTGCCTCCAAAGAATGTAAACTCCCTTTATATAAAGTCAAACATATAGTAGATGCTCATCATAACATTTAAAACAGAGATCACACAATGACCATGTCAGCACTTTAAAGAACTGTCTACCAACAAATGTAATATTAGGTGAAAGTGAGTTTGTTGTAAATGTCTGACTTCATCAGTATTTCAGTAGAGAACACCACAAGCATTTGGATAAAGTTATTAAGTAGATTATGCCAAATTTCCCTAACACATACACAATTTGTTTGAGGCAGGTCAGCAACATGGCATGAATATATTCATAATTCCTCATTTACTTTTGTTTAGAAAACGCTTACATTTACTCTTTTTTACATACTGATAATGTACAAATATTGGTCAAAGAACCTGTTCAGGTGAAAGCATGTTTACAATACATAGCTATTGCTGAAAATATTCATTGAACAGTGTGAACATACTATTTAAACTTTGGAAACTATAATCAAACTATTTTGTTACAAACACCTAAACATACAAAAGAGGGATGTAACCTAAAAAAAAAATCAACATTGTTGCGATATCATCATTTTTAACATGGTGTTAGCCACATATTATAGTCAGGGTCACCAGTTATTGTGTGAGCATAAAAAAGTATTTTGGCTATTTCACTGCACACCCAAATGTAACAAACAGAAGAACAATCTTATGTTGAACAGAGCTCTCAGAAAAGACAAAAAACATGTTTTTTAAAAGTGGCTTTAAGTATGCCATAAATGACTGTACAATGATCAATGTCAGTTAAACATGGAGGAATGTCATAAAATGAGTGGCTCATTACATATTTCACCAAAAGGAAAGGATATACCACCAAAATATGAAAAGAAAGGAAACAATACCAATAACTCTTGAATTTGACCATCAAAAAGACCACACACTCATAACGTTTGCAAGCCCAGCATACAGATATGCTCACACTCATATTTACTTGCAGACATGCATGCACATAATCTGACGCACAAACTTACCCAAAGACATAAACAAATACAAGTTTACTCCATTGAACTGAGAAGATTTTATCTGTACATAAAAAAGTATATTGTAAAAATCTATTGCACTTTGTAAACACTTGTATGAACCATTTGAAATTTGCTGACTGGAGGAAACAAACAGCCGTTTGTCCTGTTGATCTTAATACAACAATACGAAACACTGCATCAATGATTACAAGAACACCCACTGAACACATTTCATCATTTTGACTACAGAAGGTTCAAACAAGTAATTTGGCATTGAGTGATATGGTGCACGGCGTTTGAGAGAGGCAGTACAACTGCTATGTCTGCAAATGCTCGCTTATACTGTTGCCACGATTGGTATTAATTACAAATGTCCAGATATGATTCTGAGGTTTGCCATTAACATGTCATGGTGTCTGTTTATCTTTGACATTGCAGTCTCAGAAAAAAAAGTATTGTCATGGCAAGGTCTCCATAGTATTTAAAGAAATGTTTGTACCAAATCAGAAGAAATCTGTAACTTTAATTCCCAAAATATTGTCAACCAGCTGCTCGGATGTTCTAAACCCCTAATTTTGATTTAAAAAAAAAAAGCTGTTTCGAACTCTGTGGTATTGGTTGCATATGCTCAAGACATATTTTTTCCAAATTCAAATTCTAAATGTTGACAAAAGCAAAAATAAACACAAAGTAGGTGGTACAGTTGTTAAAAGAATGAAACAGCTTTTTCTGTCTTCTGAAAAAATTTGCTTCTGGGTTTAGGACAATTGAACAAATTGCTGGTGATATATCTGATAATTTTGATATAAGCCACTCACTAATCTCTTTAGCTTAACATTTAGATGTCTTAGAACAAAAAAAAACTGAGGCCAAAAGTACAAAGCTTCTTCTGCTGCTAAAGAAGTGTGTTTCCATATTTTTTGCCACTAACTAAAATAGTTTCAAGGGTACCATATAAAGTACATTTCTTTAGGAACAAACTGAAATAGTGTGTTTCATAAAGATAACATTTCCACAAATTATCTAACGGGCTGTACAAGATGCTCGTGACAGGATCACCTTTAAAAACTTCAGTAATTGTTGAGAAGTTCATTTCAAGTCTCATGAGTTGCAACAAAAGCCTGTTATGACACATCAACGTGCGTGCCATACTGAACGAAACTGGAGACCGTATTTTCTGATTTCCATGTCAACTGCCATCATGGAGATATCTGAATCACTGTGGTTTTTACCCGTACAGGGGAACTTTCAGGTATATTGTCAAATCATCCATATAGAGGAGAGAAAAAATCACAGATCATCTTTCAAAACTTGGCTTGACAAAAAGTTGAACTTTCTTGTCATTTCAACTTTCTTTAGTCATTGACAGTGCAAAATAAATGACCAGCATTAACTTCACACCAATGACTCACTTATTCAGTTTGAAGCTCAGTTTTGAGATTTTCTTGGAAAATGGAAGAGCTGGAGAACGCTCGGGAGGTTTGGGGGACATGGTCGGAGAGGGAGCTGTTGCCTTGGCGACCACTGCTGAGTTGTTTACTTGTGACGGAAAACTTATGGACCGGTGGAAAGTCTCTGAGGATGTGGAGGGGAAAAGAATTTATGAACACATAATAATACATAGGATACAGGTTTCAGAAAGTAGCAGTAGAAAATAATCTTTTACATGACGTATTTGTTGAACAATTTTTTTTGTTCAATCTCTTCGAATGATTAACTACTGGAATTGAAATAAGCAAGGTAGCTAAAAGAGACATGATGGAGTAAGGAAGATATGGACTACCATGGGTTCTAACTGTAGCATCAAAAAGTCAAGCAAAACACTTCAAGGAAAAAAATTGCAGTTCAAAAGAAATGATGGGTCGTATATTGCAATGTACAGATTCAGGTTGTGAGCTACTGCAATCAGTCAGGATGCTAACTCAAGCTGGGGTGATGTAGCAAAAAGTGAACAAAAATTCTTTGAACTGCAGCTAAAAAGCATCTATACATTGTATTATCTTTCTCTGCTCTTCACAGATGAAAAAACATGCAACCTATAACAATCAGTGCTTTCTTCGGGAGAGGTAGAGGCCCTACGAAATTTTAAAAAGAACAAACTGTTTCCTGCTACATTCTGCCTTACTAAAAAATTGGATAACTCAAAGACCAAGGGAAATGGTTTCCTCGAGTTTGAGTTTACAGGCTACAATCTCAACTCTTGTCTTTAAAAAAAAAACTAAACATAGAAAAACACAGACAGTAACTGCTTATAATACCTTGAGGCTGACAGCTTAAGAGCTTGTCTCCTTGAGTGGGATGTCTTGATAGGCGCTTTGAACCAAACCTCTTTGTGAAGTTGCCACCTTTAGATATGGAACCTTTCAAGTAACGCTTTTTCTCCTGAAACAAACAATGCACAAATTTATTGCAACATCTAAAGGAGACTGTGACAAAAGACTCACTATATCTTTTAAATAGGAGCAGAATGAAACAATGCAAAGCAAACAAAAGCCACACAGGTTGTTAGCTTTAATTTGTCAGTTAGATGGAACTGTGACCAATTTCTGCTTCTGGCCAAGTGTTTTTTTTATCATCTCCCATTTTTAACACGTAAACTTTTCACTCCCTCTATTCCTCATTTCTTTTCTACCTCAACATGAACACAATTCATAATAGGCATAACCTCTTGAAATATCTGTCCAGACACACTCTCCGTATACTAAGCTGTATCGTATACTTACATTATGAAACATAGTTCTCTTGTTAAAGGTATCTCAGTAGGGCTCTATATCCATCCTCATATAAGTTTTTCCATTACATAGGTTGAGGAACATCAATACATGCAACAGGCATTGAATCAGCATCTGTGGTCTAGCGGTTACACATTCCCCTGTTGCATGAAGGAGACCTGAGTTCAATTTAAGAGTACAGCTAATTTTTATCGAGTATCAAGGTCTTTTTTTCTGGGATGTTGCATCTTCATCATCCGGGGTTGGCTCTGGCAGCCAGCTTTGGAAGCCTGCATCCTAAATGATCTAGATGTGAAAATATCTACAGCAAAAAGACCCCAACCCCCCAAAAAATGAAAAGAAGAACCCCCCCCCAACCAAAAACAAACAAACAAACACACCCCCCACCAAAAACAAAAGAAGAACCCCCCCCCAACCAAAAACAAACAAACAAACAACCCCCCCCCCTTAAAAAACAAAAACAAAAACAAACAGGCATTGAGAGTAAGAAGAACTGAAGTGCAATACACTCTAAACATTAAACTGATTACCGTATTATAGTTGCTTCAAGGCCTCACTTACCTCCTCATCAATGCTGACCTCCATTCTACTCATCAGCACAAATCGACCGGCTGTTTTCCACTCATTCTGAGCCTGATACACGTTTTCATCATCAGCTAGGGTACGAGAACTGTCTCCCTTCTCACTGCCTGTGCGTTTGGAGGAGGTAGCTTGATGGGTTTCACTCTGGCTCGCCAGCTCCTCTAGAAGCACAAAGTCTCGGGGGTCTTCTGTATTGGCACGATGAGCTTTTTTCATTGCCTGAGGGGAAAGTTTACCACAGTGTTTACAACCACTGACCACTTGGAAGACAAATATTGAGAATAAAAAAAACAAATGGACAAGTTCAGCAATAGTTGAAACCTTGAGTCACATAAAGCGTTGATGAACAATCTGAAAAATATTCATTTTCCAATTTTTGTATCATATACTGCAAAACTGACCATCACTCTTAAGTACAAAGTGGCAGAGGTTAAAGAACAAATCAGCATCAAATTCACAATTTCTGAGAGATAATCTAGTTTCTTTGGCAATACTACGAGAAAGAGGGCTCTGCAGTTTCAAATGTGATGTCACAGGGCATTCACATCAGCTTTGCAAACTGAAACAATCTTAAAACTTTAGGACAAAACTATAGGCTGCTAAAGAAAAGGAAATTAAAACAAAGCCATGGATCCTGATGTCACGATATGTCCCCAACATTATATCAATACAGCACACTATTTTTGTCTGATCAGGTTCTCTTTTGCCATGTTATTGTATTCAGCTACCTGGGTGATGATGTCTTGGGCAGTGCTGGTCACTGGAGCCTTGAAGATTGTGTATGGCTGGTCAGGGGAAACGTTGAAGACACAGACAAGAAACATGTGCTCGGTCACTTCCCAGTCTGTGTTGGACTCTTCCATCTGCCGCTGTGGGAGGAGATAGATCACAGTTAATTCTAGCCCATCAAAGGATTTTGAAATGTTTGAAAATAACATACTCACGTTCCTTGGGATGTTTCCTGACAAAAAAAGAGGTATTATTTCATTATTTCAGTTCTTTTATGGAGTTTAGTATAGTATTTGCCAAGCAGCTTTATATTAAATGCAGGTTAAACAATTGATCAAAGTTATAAATTCTAGTTCAGCAATATCAGCCCAAATGCCCTAGCGCACCGTGTAATTGTGCTTTTCTCTGAGTAAAAAAATAAAAGCCACATTTATATATATATACAAGAGTTAAGGAGATAATGACAAAATGAAGAAAGTTACATGACAGACTTCATGTCTTGTAGTTTCCCAAGCAGAACATAGTGATAGGAGCTGACAGTTTTTCTAAAGCAAAATTAAGGATGTATATTTTGATAAGTAGACAAGAAGTCAAGCAGTATCTATTAATTAAAAAACCCCAAAAAACTTAAGCTGTTACATTGGGGAAAACGTGTCATTGCCTACTGTGATGGCAAAGTTCTAAATAAAATAGTTTGCAAGAAGCTTTGACGAGTTCAACAAGGAAAACAGACATTTTATAGA
The DNA here is from genome assembly GCF_000002075.1 of Aplysia californica. Lineage (NCBI taxonomy): Eukaryota > Metazoa > Mollusca > Gastropoda > Aplysiida > Aplysiidae > Aplysia > Aplysia californica. The sequence continues at coordinate 770,208 of NW_004797314.1, read as the reverse complement.
AACACTGTTTACCTTTTGCTCTTTCAGCATTGTAGTCATCCATGCTCTGCTGCTGGGATCCTAAGGGTGATGAAGAGATAAGGGAATTGATACTTTTATGATCTACAAGAAGAAAAATAATCTTTGTTTTGTTTTGTTTTATTTTCTTTCAAAAAGAAAAAAAAACCACCAATGACAAACCAACCCCCCCCCCCCCATGACATTATCGTAATACACATGAATTTTTTTTCAAATTTAAATCAGGACAAGGCAAATTGTATAAACCCTCGTCAGATATTACAGAACGAAGCTAAAAGAGGGTGTACAACATTGGAGAGTTGGGGTGGAAGAAATGTTGGGGTGGCTGTATTTGTGGGTTGGAGGGTGGAGGATAGGAGAGCAAAGGGGGCATGTTTATACTTGTCACAAACATATTTTTTTATCTGAAAACTTTGCAGAGGAAACTTTCAATTTAAATTCATAAACAGAAATTACGAATGTGGCAAGATGCATTTATTTATGAACTACTTGTAATGTGCAAAGATTTACATTATCAAACTATTAGATCTAGTTCACCATATTCACGTACATCACTGAGTCTGCGGAGTATAAATTTTCCTGCTCCTTTCCACTTGTTCTGTGCTGCCAAAACCTTCTCTCCGACATCCAGAATTCTCTGGCAACTGGCCTTTTCTTGGTCTTTCTTTTCCCATCCGCTTTGGACATCTTCCACTAATACGTAGTCTGCAACCTTTTCGTCAAGGCGACCAACTTTTGTCAAGGCCTGAATAAGAAAGTTTCATTTCACAGATTTTTCCCAGTATATAGAAAAAATACAAAAACAAGAAAACACAGAAAAAAGTAGGCCTGACACAAAATTTGACACCCATAAGCTTTGGGCGGATAGAAAGTGAACAACGAGTGCCTCATCTCAAACTAAACAAAAAGGTTTGTCATTGTCGGTGATTCATCAGCAAATGGTATTTAAAAAAAACTAAAAGTGATCAAAACACTATGAAAAGGAATCTGCTAATATGTAATCATAGATTCATAAATAAATTCAGCTGTGAAGAGAAACTATTCAGAATAGTGAGAGAAGTCTCATTAGAAAAGCAAATAAGAGAATCCTTTTGATTTTTGGTGATCTTTCAAGTGTGTTATACTCTTGGTCATTGACCTGAAATTAAGCATTTTAGAACAACATTATTCCAGTTCGATAGATGTATTTCAGATCATTAACCCAAACCAAAAGCTGACACTTTCTTGAATTGAAAAAAAGCCAAACAAACAGTTATGCCAACCTGAGCGATAGTGTCAGCGACAGTGGAATCCTGAGTGACTTTGAGAATGATATACTCATCTGGGGCTGTCACACCGAAGACGCTGATGAAGAACATTCTCCGCTTCAGTTTTGTCCCACTTGATGTCAAAATCTGAGATAAGAAGAAACACGCGCACACACACATTATGCTGTATCTTCTTCTTTGGCATTACGATATTCTGTAGAAATACTTTTGTCCACAATCAACATGGCTCAGCTTGTGATCACGTGCCTAATAAAATCTCCATCTTTCCATATCATTAAGTTTACGTACAAAATAAGTTTTAACCAAAATATTAAGAATAGAAAACATGAGCTTTAAAAAGTGTTATTTTTGTTAGCCTTGATATATCTTAAAAAATCAGCAACTCTTCAACTTAAAGTTTATACACGTTTATTAATATTTAAAAAAAATTGTCCTCTTTACCTCTTTGGAATCTTGCTTTGAAGCCTCCGACAGCTCCCGGACTTTGGAAAAGATGGACATTCGTTTGACCGAGGAGACCGTCAGACTGCTGATGTCCAGCCCATTCCTAGTTTCCAACAACTCTTCCTCATGTTTGGTATAGACAAACAGTGTGGACAGCTCCTGAGGCTGACCTGAGCCGTTTCTGAGGCGGACGTGTCGGTACCCAGGTCGCAGGCACTTGAGCGGAATGACCCTCTGTGTGACCATGTGGCTGGTGCTGGCATCGATTACCACGAACCGAATGAAGGCCAGGTCAGCAAACAAAATCTGTGAAAAGTAAAGTTGATTGAATATAAAATAATAATAATTATTTTGTATCTATTTAGCGCTTAACCACAATTAAAACACACAGGATTTGAGCGCTGCACAATACAACAGTAACGTATAAAAAGGAAGATTTTGTTCAGACTAAATATTGCCCTCTTTATATACAGAATCTATATAGGGCCTATCATTAATTTATAAATAGAATATAATTATGTATAAAACACTAAGCCTTGCTGCATTCATTTGACTACAAATGAACGAACCTAAGGAGTAAAGGAAAATCAATGAAGGGTGTGTATAAAAATATCATTGTTCCATCACAGTTCTTCCAAGTTGTTGAACTCAAAGGATCTACAAATGCTCTGATTTTTGTGTAAAGACATCAGCCAACAAGCTAAGATAAATGATCAAAGAGATTGCAGAAAACTCTACTAATCGCAGAGCACTGCTTGAATATTCAAAAGTTGTCTACTTTCTTTGGGCAAAATTATCATAGAAGAACACCAAACCTTCAAGCACTTTTAGACATGATCTCCAACTTATACTATATAATATCCTTTTCACAGGACAGATCTCAAGGTGATTATCTCAACGGAAACAGCAAAATAAACATGGTCAGACGGTTTTATCTTTGTTTGGTAAGAGTTTTACTGCACTTGGAACTGCATCAGGTCATATGAGCACCGGTTTGATCTAGATATCTAATGTTAGCATGGTTTTACCTGGAAGGTGAAAATGTCATTCCAGATGGGATTGAGCGCATTTTTCGGTACCACTTTGGTCTTCTGCTTTGCACAGTCCACAGGAATGCCTATAACTTCCACCTCGACTTGCACGTTAGTGGAGTAGTTCTGACACACATACTGGCCTGAGATAACCTGGAACACAAAGGAGTAAGTTTAAGTGGTGAACTGTTGCAATTAAAAGTCAAAAGATTGGTTTGGTTTTGCTCGGAGATTTAAAATTTACTAAAATCATACAGTCATCTATTTTCCAGGGAGGATTCGATAACAATTAATATAACCTCTATACGATGTGTATCAATGTTCATTGTAATACGAGACAAGAAGTCAGTTTGATATACGAGAATATTGGTATCGGAATGCAAGATCCTATCGATTGTCTTCATGAGTGAATGCATAATATACTATGTGGTGTATTAGTAAATGTTTATAATATGTAGCAGTAACTTGGACTAAATGTAGGTGTTACTTTTTAACACCCCCCATCGACACAATGTGGATAATTTAAGAGGCAGGGCCAGCCCAGGCTGAAAAACATAAAACATCATGGTGGAAAGACTGAAATACTCGATACAAATTTTCTCCCCATAAGGGATTGGAGCTCAGTTCTCCAATATGGGACAGCTAAGCACCTAACCGCTTCACCAGAAACGCCAGTATATGTGTTTGGTTGAGCATGTAACTTGTAAATGGGAGAGGTGGTATCATTTTTTTTCAGTTCTGAAACTTCGGCCTGTGATCTATCTGTCCCCGTGGTTTTATGCACCCCGCATAATTTAGCAAAATTTGATCATTTTTTGGATAATTTCTGATTATTTTCCTTTATCATTCTTTGCTAAAATTAACAGAATCGCATAATTTCACATTTTTGGGATCTGCATAATTTCAGAATTTTTCTTGCATAAAACGACGGGGACAGATCTATGAGAAGAGATAAAACCAAATTTCAAACTAAAAAATAAGTTAATATCCTCTTGAGACATGACACCATGGTGATCCAAATGTGACCTCACTGAGTGGATATCTCAGATGTGCCAAGTAAGTGAAGTAAGTAAGTGCTGAATGGAGGGCGGAGGTATAATAATCGTTTGGCGTAAGTTGGTGGGAACACCATTAGAGTTAAAAACACCGACGAATAAGAGCCTGAAAGACAAACAGAGTTGCCGTCTATACCTGCAAAGTTAGGATGGTAGTGTGCAGACCATCAAACTCTTTGTCCCATGGGTTGAACCTGTTGTACATCACGTGTGACTTGTCCCACATGACAGTGGGTTTGAGCACGTAGCCGCTCCGGCTGTTTTGCTCAAACATTGCAGTGTTCAAGGACATGGCCACATCTGGAACACGTAAGCAAAAGAGACCGTTGTACAAATTTCATGTAATATTAAAAGACTATATCCGGCCATGTTACACAAAGCATGCCGGAGGATAATTATTATAAATTGTGACGTGGTGTTTCAGCTAGGGGGAAAGGGGGTGCTAGGTGGTAAAATGGGATCTACACTAGTCCAGTATTCTAGATTAGAGACACTAGTCGGAATGGACAGCATGCAAAAAAAAAGGGGGAAAATCACTCAAAATTCAGTTGTCATTTATCCAATTGATTTATGATTGCATGCATACAAACAACACAGCCAGTACGCAAACATTAAACTAATACGTTATTGTTAGAGATTACATCATACTTATCACAGCATTACTACATACACGCAATGGTCCATTGCTGGGTGCCGCTATTCGCTGGCTAGTTTTTGAACCTGGGCAATTGTGTCTAGCCTATTCTTATTGAATCAGGCGTCTATTATAAGCCAAGAACAATTTATAAACCATGAAGCCTCTATGGCAGGGCTAGCCAATCGAGGGGGGGGGGGGTATCGCCCTCTCATGGGTGCTTTGGTAATTCTGGTGGGCGGTGGGGATCATCAGGATATGGACAGGTATTATTTAATGCCCCATTTGGAAACACAAGCACATTTACATGTTGGTCGATGATACGAAAATTTCACTCCCAAAAGGTGGTAAAAGTGAGCGCCAGCTATTAAAAGGTTGGCAAGCACTGCTCTATTATATAGGGTTCAGATATGAATCAAGGGCCAGTGACTCATATATATCACTTGTGTTATTGTGAAAGACTGCTGGAAACACATGTGACCAATAAAACTTTCTCCACAGTAACTGCAGGAGTTTCATAAGGTGAACTATTGGTTGTGGACACATATGATAGACATCATTATTACATGTATAAATCTTACCTTCAGTTTGATAGTTCAAGGCAACCATTTGTATGCCGAAAGCCCAAAAGATGACAGGGTTGAAGTTTGAAGAATCGATTCTCATCCCCGCTGGGTATGTTCTCATTAGCTGCCTTTCGGTGTGGCTGATACAAGTTAAGGACTGATATAACAACTTGTTGGACTCTGAACGAAACTATGGGTTGAAGCTGTGGCCATTGTTTTGGTACATAGGTCTTACATCCATGTTTCTTTAGCATGTTGGAATTGAAATTATGTTGTTGAAACACACTAAAACGAATAACGTAATTTGCAATTGGAGCATTACTTTCTCTTTTGAATGTAGCCTATATGGAAAAGAAATTATGTAGACATGCACATCTCACATAAACACTCACACAAGGCAAGGGCTTTCTCTATTTGTCTCTTTATTTCTCTTTCTCTCTCAGTCTCTCTGTCAATGGTATGAATAAACACATACACACAAACACACACACAAACACACACACACACATAAACACACAATCACACACAGACAAACACATACACTACAAAAATACAATAAATACTTATAGATGAATACGAAATTTTGTGGAATCAATGAACCATTCAATGCAATAAGATTATTTAAGATGTAGGATAGCGCTCTTTAATCTTGCCCTGGAAGAGAAACAGGATGACAAA
>NW_004797314.1:760908-762514 GCF_000002075.1 Aplysia californica | reverse complement strand
TTTCTTCTTCTTCTTCTTCTTCTTCTTCTTCTTCTTCTTCTTCTTCTTCTTCTTCTTCTTCGATAGGTGAAGGGTGAGAGTGGAGAAGAAAGGAGAAAAAAGGTCAAAAAGAGAGATATTACCTACCCTAAGATAAGAGGTGTGGCTGAAAGACAGCAGTAAGAAGGAGCCAAGGAGTAGCAGAAGAAATGCAGCAGAAAGAGTCAGGAGCAAGAGGGGGATGGTGGAGGAGGGAGGGATCAGAAAGTGGAGACGAAACCAGACGACAGAACATGATTAGAATTAGAGAGAAAGAAAGGTAAAAGGAAAACATTTTTAGAGAAGAACATTTCCCGTCGCTGTCAGGTTTCGAACCCGGGGCCTATTGAATGAGAACTGAACACTGTAGCTCTAGACCACAAGAGCCCCACAGAAAGATTTACGGACAGACCTACACTAGGGTACACAGTCACTTACCTCTGAACTTGACAGCGTGAGTGTACACCACCAGGTCGGAGAGTTCCTTGGCAATCTGGCTTGCTTTCTTCGGCTTCGTCTTCCGAGGTACCTATCAAATATAATTACAAAACGTACATCAGCAGCAGCAGCAGCAGTAGCAACAACAACAACAACAACAACAACAACAATAACAACAACAAGAACAGCAGCAGTAGTAGCAGCAACAGCAAAAACAAAAAAACAACAACAACAAAAAGCAGCAACAACAATAACAACAGAAACAACAACAACAACAACAACGGTTACAGCAAAAAACCCAAACAAAAACAAACAAACAACAACAAAAACAACAACAACAACAATGAAGACAACGACGACAACAACAACAGCAGCAGCAACATCAGCAACAACAGCAACGGCAACAACAACAACAACAACACCAAACGACCACAAAGTAACAACAACAACAGCGATAACAATAACAACAAGAACAACATGTGTAACAATATTTCCACCAAAAAAACGCCATTCTAACAAAGCAATGTTTTACGTCTTGCTGCAAGATTTTAAAAAATCCCATCAACGTACTTTTCATCAAAATTCTAACTTTTCTTTAAAAAAAGAAACGGAGCAAATTGTGCAGAGTTGTACAATACGAACTGGAATAATATGTGATTATCCATGACAAGCAAGCATAAAACTAATTATTAATTTCACAGCCTAATTGAGTTAAATCCTCAAGGTTTTTTTTACCTCCTGACTGAAGCCAATAGCGTGTGCAGTCACGATATTAAAGGAAATTAATTAGGTATTTCTCTCCGCAATCGTTCATCTGTCCATCAAATAGAACAAATGATAACAGAGCACACGTGTATAATATTGCTCGTGTATTTGGTCGAAACAGCTTGCTCATTATTTACGTCTGTGCTCTTGCTTGTGCGTTTGTTTCTGTGTACGTTCGAATGTATTTATTATACGTGTTTGTGCAAAGTTGCGTGTGTGTGTGTATCTCTCTCTCTCTCTTTCTTTCTCTCTATCTCTCTCTCACTCTCTCTCTCTCTCTCTTTCTGTATGTGTGTGTGTATGTGATATTGTGATATATATATATTTAGAGAGAGAGAGAGAGAGAGAGAGAGAGAGAGAGAGAGAGAGAGAGAGAGAGAGAGAG
>NW_004797314.1:758606-760373 GCF_000002075.1 Aplysia californica | reverse complement strand
CTCTCTCTCTCTCTCTCTCTCTCTCTCTCTCTCTCCTCTCTCTCTCCCCTAAACATCACCTAATATAGTAAGAATAGTAAGTAAATACAAAACGAAACAGTACCCCTCCTTTCTAAAAAAAGAACAATAATAACCACCACTGGGACATAAAAACAAACAAACAAACAAACTGAAGTAAAGCAAAAATAAAACAACAAACAAACAAACCCAAATAAACAGACAGACACACAAAGAACTAGTTATTTTCTAACGCCACACAGAGTTCATCAGTAACATCAACACTGTCATCTAAACAGTTTGTAAGGATGGTCTGAGCAGAAAGTTCAGCAAATTTTATAACGTAAGACAAGACTGAGATAAGAAAGACATCTACATAATACTATTACATTCTCCCTCAACAATATTTTTAAAAAACGTGACTAGATCTTAAGTTGACAACATGGGCGTCTGTGGTGTAACGGTAATGCTTTTTGCTTTACACACTATAGGTGGGAGTTCGATTCTTCAGCAGTAATTTTTATTTTTATCGAGCATCTCCGTCTGTCCGCTGTCGTGTGTTGCTGGATTGATAAGTAGGGATGAAACAGCAAGCCTTCTAAATGGCCCAGATTGTGTCAATGGGTGAGTGGAACGTTACAACAATGATCATTATCATCCAGTGCCAGATCTGCGACAGACATGGGCGATCAAAGTTCTCCATTCATTCATCCGCTTGGATGCTGTTAATTTTTTTAAAAAGCTACGTTTCCCTGATCTTTCCCTGTTACCCATTTGTTTGGGTTCCCTAAGTAGGTTGCTCTGGGCCTACCCCTGCCTCGTTTGCCTTCGATTTTGCCAGTTGGAGCTAGATGTTCAAGACCCTTATCTCTATTCAGGTGTCCCTAAAACTGCATTTATTGTTGTTACCTGATTGTTTTTAACATTGAGCGTCCCACGTGGGTTTCTTCAAGTGCTACCTCCCTTGATTTCTTTTCTTTCCACGACACTCTCAGCAGCCTCCAAAGAAATCACATTTCTTTTGCTTTTATTTTATTTTCACCGTCTTTAGTGATTCTCCAGCATTCAGTTATATATAGTTAAAAACGTGACAATAAGTAGGTAAAAGACATCTGAAGCCCACCTTGTTGCTGGTCATCTCCTCATCGAACTGCCAGTCTAATTCTGGGTGGCTTTTTGGTCTGGTTGTCTTACTGGTGAATGTGTCAGAATCTCTGCTGGGGAGAAGGGAGGGACATAGAGTTAGTTATATATACTGGGGAGAGTAGGGAGAGGCATAGAATTAGTTATATCTGGGGAGAGTGGAGAGGGGCATAGAGTTAATCACATTTGCTGGGGAGAGAGGGGAGTTAGTTATATAATACACTGGGGAGAGGGGAGCGATAGAGTTAGTTACTTTTAATGGGGAGAGGGGAGGGATAGAGTTAGTCATATATATACTGGGCATGGGGAGAGGGGAGGAAGAGAGCTAGTTATTCATACTGAGGAGAGGGAAGGGACATAGAGTTAATCATATATTATACTGGGCATGGGTAGAGGGGTGGAAGAGAGCTAGTTATTCATACTGAGGAGAGGGGAGGGACAGAGCTAGTTACTTTTACTGGGGACAGGGGAGGGACATAGAATTAGTTATCTATACTGGGAAGAGGGAGGAACAGAGGTAGGCCAGTTACATTTACTGAAGAGAGGGGAGTTGAAGGAAAGCCACTCTTTACTTGTACATTGCTCATCATTATGGTACTATGTCATTGGGAGTGGGAGGGGGGGGGG
>NW_004797314.1:753137-755152 GCF_000002075.1 Aplysia californica | reverse complement strand
GATAGATAGACAGATAGATAGATAGATAGATAGATAAATAGATAGATAGATAGATATATAAGAAAGAAAGTTAAATGTCACAGCCCTTGTATATAGGCAGGGAAGCAAATTGGTCGCTTGAATTAATTGAAAATAAACTTTAAAATGTGATTAAGTTAATAAATCCTTCAATCATGCTACCGACGACTACGCTGTATATCAACCATAACGTATTTGTAACAAAAAGAAAAGAAAAGGATAAAATTACGGACCTTTTTAGCAGCTGCCAAGCTGTCGTTGTCCTTGAGTTTCTTGTTCTTGATGAGGATTTTATGCTTGAGTTGGTTCGGTGAAGGCAATTGGGGGTCTTCGGCGTAATCCGAGTCAAACAGGAAGTCTGTGACCAGCTTATCACCGAAGACGTTCTATTTAAGAATAACAGCAAATGATCAGTCGGCATAAAAATTACACAAAGAGAATATAGTCATGGTCAAACAAAAAGTTTGAGCAATAATTTGAAAATTTTGAATTTATACTATTGACACAGAGGTGGATAATAATAATACATGTAATACGTGGCATTTATATCGATTAAAAGTACATAGACGATGGTAAACAGTACATTGAGTTCTGACTAAAAAAGTATATATTGCATTGGCTAAAGCTGACATTTGAATGAATAAAACGATTTGATATCTCTTAAACTACTGGGTAAAGCATTCCCGATCTTGGGCTCGTGGTATGCAAATTATGCCCTTTCAGCCATATTGTTTTAAGTTTCATGATTGGTCAGCTGATGACCTTAAACTGCAAGTCGGAAAGTACAGTTTCAACAGATTTGATAAATGAAATAAATACTATGCAGACTGGATTTCTTATAATTCCCATGATCTAATGTTCGTATTTTTCTCTTGGTCTGTGTCTGCAGTTTTAAGCCTAACAATTGGTTAAGAAACAACAATAGAGACGATCTGCTAAATATTAGAATTAACTTGAATGCGCCTTTGGCACAGGTCTGACAATTTTGGGGAGTGATTTTCGATTCTACCTTAAAACATGATAGCGAACATGTAGACCTTTAGTGATTTTCAAGGACTTAGAAGACCTAGTCCTAGAAAGGTCTTTTATTCTAATTTCTTCCATTTATCTGGTCTTAAGAAACTCAAACTAATTTTTAAGGTTTCACGTTTCCTTTCACAACTCACCTGTAGGCCACAGGTTTTAACAGTTTTGTTCTTGATACGCCTGAACACAGCCCCCAATAATAAGCTACACAAACAAACTTAGCCCAAAAGAAAAAGAAAAGCTACCGAGAGTCATGTTTCATTGTATTCAGCGAAATAAATACAAGCATTATGTATTATAATTATTATTGCCTTAATCCTGGATGATCCGAACGGCCAGTCGTCCTTTGTGATGGTATTTTTACCACTTATTTTCCCCCAGCTACCCCCATCTAACGGGGTTTTTTTGGCGACTGGATTGTCCGGTTTTCTCTTTAGTTTCTATAAACAACAAGCAGAACGATGATCAGTCATCCAAATAAACCCATAGCATCAATGGATTCTTTGTTGGGTTTCACACGGGATTCAGGCCCTAGAAAAGCAACACTTACCACAAAAATTTGGGCCATTTTCTGCTGCTGTGCAAGGGAACAATGATTTTCGATGGACAGGATGATGGGGTAGGGCGATGTGACAAAGGCACTCCTGTTGATTGCTTCTACAACTCCCTGTGGGATACAACGTCATTTATTTCTGTTACAACGACTTTTGAAGCCAGCACAGGCCAGGATTGTCCACATAAACAGCAAGCATAATAATATGAAGAATAAACAATTTTCTCCACTTTGCCCCAATTCACATCTTTTTTTCTATGATAATTTTTGTTTAATATTTTATCAGTTTTCTCTCATTTTCTGTACCTCTTTCCCCCTACCTCCCGAACAAAATCGCCTTTCTCCCCACTTTTCCCTTTTGTTTTTTTTTCATGGTTATCCCGTCTTTCACTTCTCTTTCCCTCTATTCTTACCCCCC
>NW_004797314.1:751555-753037 GCF_000002075.1 Aplysia californica | reverse complement strand
TTCCCCCCCCCCCCCTTTCTCTCTCTCTCTCTCTCACACACACTCTCTCTCTCTCTCTCTCTCTCTCTCTCTCTCTCATTCTCTCCTTCGCCCTCTCCCTCTCTCCATCTTTTTGGGCACTTCTCTCACTTTCTACACTTCTCACCTTCCTTCATTCCTTCCCAATAGTCCCTCTCCCTCTTTCCCCCTCTATCATTTTTCTATTTTTTGTTCTCTTATTTTCCTTCCTCTTAACGCAATCTCTCGGTGCCCTCCAAAACCTCTCTCTGGGTCCTCTTTGTACACCCCTCATCCTCCCCCTCTCTCAGTCTCTCACTCTCTCCACAAGTATTTAGCTGAACTGTGCTCTGCCCTCTTGCCGTCCACAGAACCCATGTCAAGGCCACATTTAGGCCAGCCTGCTTGTTACCTCGGATTGTGCAAGGCCATCCCCCAAAAAAACCCCAGCCAGTTAAAATGCAACTAAATTCCTCTCCCCCTCTTCCGTTATTCTCCTCCCCTTCCCCCCACCCCTTCTTTTGTCCTTCCCTCCCCCCCCCATCCTACCCCCTTTCTCCCCCGCTCCCCATTTCCTCCCACTTTCTCTATCATCACACTCTCCACTTTTCTATTTCTCTTTATCTCCAGCGAGAAATAACAATAATGATATTTTTCTTTCTTCGCCCAACCCGTCATCATCATCTCTCCCTTCTCCATATTTGCTTGCCTTCCTTTTTTTTTTTTACCCAGGTCGCCCAATCTTCATTTTCTTGTCACAACTCCTTCTTCTCCTCTTTTTCATTTTCCCATTTATCTACTTTCTCTTTTTTCACCGTTCCATATTAAATCTATCGCTTCACATTCTTTTCCGAATCAATTCCCCAGAGTTTTCATTACAGGAGAAACACGTTTTTAATCTTTCCTCTTGCTGCTCCCATCGGTATCTCATGTTCTTCACCTCACCCACGAGCCGTTTCGACTTTCTATCCACCATATATACAGGTCTAGGATCTTTTTCATCTAAAAGCTATCCCCATTCCGCTTGTCTGCCAGTCTATGTGTTTGACTGTCATTCCGTCTCTCACATCTACACACATTCTTATACCGATACACATTTGTTAGGACCGTGATGTCATCCTAATTCGTTCGACAATAATAAAAACTAATCACAGGGCTCAAGAATTCGCTAGAAAAAGAGTATTCATCTAATAAACATCAACATTCTTGAACTTTCCTGAAAAAAAATTGAAAAATGTTTCGTAATTTAGTTCGTATTGCCTTTAATACCATACTATTTTTTTCAACAGGTTGAGAAAATTCTTTACAAGAATTATTTGAAAAAGTGTCGTACAGGTGTATTCAGCTATACATTTTCATGTCTAAAACAGAAGACTTCCCTGACACCGCTCGCTCTCTCTTTCGCCATCTCTCTCTCCTCCTCTCACCCCCTTTCTTTCTTTCTTTCTTTCTTTCTTTCTTTCTTTCTTTCTTTCTTTCTTTCTT
>NW_004797314.1:750168-751414 GCF_000002075.1 Aplysia californica | reverse complement strand
TCTCTCTCTCTCTCTCTCTCTCTCTCTCATTATATGAGTTGTATTTTCTTACGTAGGTACACACCTTAAATGAGATCTTGGTGGTGAGAGTATGACCGTGGTAGATGATGGGAGAGCCATCCTCCCCGTCCCAACAGTCCAGCTCTACACAGCGGCAGCCCATGAGCAGAACCTGGGGCAACACATTGCTTCGTGTGAATAATCCTAGGTCATTAGTCAGAATTTGAGAATAGTTCGTTTGTTTGAGTAAAGAGAAGAACATCGGCACAGTGACTGTCATTCTGTTCGTATACTTTGTTAGTTTGAGTAAAGAGAAGCTCGTCGACTCAATAATGGCCATTTAGTGCTAGGGGAAAAGTAAGACAGGCAGATGGAAATAACAGAGGGAAAGTAAAAAAGTAGGACCTATCAGAGGCGCCCTCCAACTTCCCGCTAAATTTGAGAAGAGGTGGGTGTTTGTTTAAAATACAGAGACACGCTTGGAAACAATAACGGGCATTTAGAGTTAAAAAACAAGAGAAAGTAACAACAGCTTGAAAATGACAAAATAGGCTGAAGAGTATTATGGAGTTTGTTTTTTAATGTTTATTTTCCTTTTCAAAACTCTCGAATTCAGAGCGTTGCATTTCTAGACTTTTTAATCAGTTTCACTATACCATTTCCCGAAACAATACTTTCCAAGATATGGTGTTTTACGTAATCCATCATTTAATTTTATGCTTTCACTTTTTTCAAAAATCTCATCCAGACAATCCTGGTCGAAAGTCCAAACCAGTGTCTGTGAGGTATTGGTTAGGCGCATCGCTGTCGCACGCAGACGACCTGAGCTCAATTCCCGAGTTGGGCGGAATTTTTATCAACTTATATCTCCATCTATCTGCTGGGATAGTGTACCCTTCTCAGCCCAGGTTGGTCCTGACAGGAAGGGTCGGGAGCACGCATCCTAAATTAATGATCTAAACTGTGTCGATTGAAGCATGAAAACATCTGCATTAAAATAAAAAAAATATAAAAAAACCAACAAAAAAACACAAAAAAACCCAACCACCCCCTCCCCAATAAACGGAACAAACAGAATAAGAAAAGCAATAAAAAAGAAAGTCTGAGTTACCTGACTGTAGAGCTCTATGGAGGACTCTCCCTTGAGCTGGTGACCGGTGAGGTACGTGTTGTGGGATGAGGCGACGTAATAGTGTGGGAGGGGATGGTCCATGTCCTGTTTTTTGAGAGGTGGGTGTTTGGGGGG
>NW_004797314.1:747701-748963 GCF_000002075.1 Aplysia californica | reverse complement strand
ATAGATAGATAGATAGATAGATAGATAGATAGATAGATAGATAGATAGATAGATAAATTAAAACGAAGAGAGAAAAAGAAAATGATGTAAAGAGGTGGGGAAAGGATGGAGTGGGCGAGATAGATACACAGAAAGAAAGAGAGCTAGAGAGAGAGCTAGTGAAAGAGAGAGAGAGAGAGAGAGAGAGAGAGAGAGAGACATTAACAGACGACAGAAGATAATAAACATATGTTACGTAATATACTAGTTGTTTCTTTACTCGACTACCATGTTCTGTGGCTTATTTATTTTAGTTCAATACTCTGTCCTATCAGAGAAAGGTCACACGCACTAGAAGGTAAGATTCCTTCTTTAATACATGAAAAAGTAGTACAGTTGCACAGCAAGGCAAGAAAGGTGAGACACTATTTCCGCCCCCTTTACCCCATACAGGAGTTCAATCTCTTGACGAGAATGACATAACACAAACTCTGCTAGAAGTTAGTTTTAGTTTTAGTAAGAGTTTTACGGTACATGCATCACAGTCAGGTCATATACAGAGAAACAGAACCCAAAATCACCTAGACAGTAGTAAATAAAGACATTACCCAAACTCGCCTAGATAGAAGTTAACTAGAACATAATCCAAACTCATCTAGAGTTAATTGCCACATAACCCAAACTCACCAAGATACACGTAAACCGCGGCATAATCCAAATCCATCTAGATAGCTTTTAACCACAACATAACCCAAACTCACTTAGATTGAGGTTAACTAGAACATAATCCAACCTCACCCAGAGTTAATTACGACACCACTCAAACTCACCAAAATACACGTAAACCGATGCATAATACAAATTCACCTAGATAGCTTTTAACCAGAACATAACCCAAATTTACCTTGATAGAATTAATCAGGACATAACCCAAACTCGGTTAGATAGAAGTTAACCGGAACATAACTCAAACGCACCTAGAGTTTAACATGACATAATCTAAACACACCTGAAAGTTGACCAGAAAGTCGTGTATCTCGGCGGGCGTGAGGTAGGAGCTGTGGCTTGTGTCCACCCCGGCACAGTTGGAAATGATGCTGGACACAGCCAGGGCGTCACAAATCTTGTGCCTCTGCTGGCTCTCCAGCTTCAGGTCTTGTGGGGTGATGCGGGTCACCGAGCCTGGGGAAAACACACTGTGTAAAGTCTCTCCTATCAACACTATTATATTATTTCAGCAAGAGGCAGGAAAAAACTGTTGCTGCTGACGCCCACAATCCCGG